>NC_041392.1:667015521-667042203 GCF_002162155.2 Triticum dicoccoides | reverse complement strand
TGGAGTCCGAGTAGGACAAGGAGTAGGGGGCGCGGCCCCCTTTCCCTTTCCCTCTCCTTCCTTTTCCCGCCGGTGGAGAAAGGAAAAGGGGGGAGGCGAATCCTACTAGGACTAGGAGTCCTAGTAGGTCTCCCCCCTTGGCGCGCCCCTCCTGGCCGCCGGCCTCCTCCTCCCCTCCTTTATATACGGGGGCGGGGGGCACCCCAAAGGCACAACAGTTGATCTCTTAGCCGTGTGCGGTGCCCCCCTCCACAGTTTACTCCTTCACTCATAGTGTCGTAGTGCTTAGGCGAAGCCCTGCGTGGATCACATCACCATCACCGTCACCACGCCATCGTGCTGATGAAACTCTCCCTCGACCCTCTGCTAGATCAAGAGTTCGAGGGCATCGAGCTGAATGTTTGCTGAACACGGAGGTGCCATACGTTCGGTACTTGGATCGGTTGGATCGTGAAGACGTTCGACTACATCAACCGCGTTAACCTAACTCTTCCGCTTACGGTCTACGAGGGTACGTGGACACACTCTCCCCGTCTCGTTGCTATGCATCTCCTAGATAGATCTTGCGTGATCATAATTTTTTTTTTAAAATTGCATGCTACGTTCCCCCAACAGGTCAATGGTGATCGTAATACACGCTATTTTCAGGCTTTTGCATCAGAAAGAAAGAAGAAGAATACCACTAAAAAATTGAGAAGGGAGGATGGGGTGGTTGTGGAAGATGTAGAAGGGATGAAGTCGCTTATAACTAATTACTTCTCCTCCTTTTTACTCCCGTTGTAGGTGCGGGCGCTAATGATATTCTGTCACATATTGCACCAAAAGTGACTGCACAGATGAATGAGTTCCTTTCTGCTGTATTCACTAAGGAACAAGTGAGGAGAGATCTTGATGGGATCGGCGACCTGAAGGCATCGGGTATGGATGGTTTACCGGCAATCTTCTATAAGCATTATTGACAGTTAATTGGTGATGATGTGGTAAGTGAGGTGTTGCATGTGTTGCGCAGTGGCAGTATTCTGAAGGGATGGAACGATACACTCGTGGTGCTTATCCCAAAGGTTTAGAACCCTGAAACTTTGAAAGATCTTTGCCCTATTAGCCTTTGCAAAATTGTGTACAAACCTGTGTCCAAGGTCATTGCCAATAGACTCAAGTGCATACTATGGGGGATTATATCGCCAAATCAGAGTGCCTTTGTGCCGGGTAGACTTATCTCAGAAAACACAATCATGGCCTACGAGATGACTCATTTTTTGAAGAGGAAGAGGACAAGAAGGAAATCATATGCCGCGCTGGAGCTGGACATGAGTAAAGCCTATGGCCGCGTGGAGTGGGGTTTTCTAGAAAAGGTCATGCTACAACTCGGGTTTGCTCAAGGGTTTGTGGAGCTGATCAGCAAATGCATTTGCACAGTGCGGTACAGGTTTAAAGTGAATGGCACATGTACCGACCAAGTGATTCCGGGTCGTGGCCTTCGGCAGGGGGATCCAATATCACCGTACATGTTCCTATTGTGTGCCGAGGGACTCTCTGCTTTGCTCCAGCATGCTGAGACCACGAGACAAATCAAGGGTATTGAGGTGGCTCCGGGCACCCCATCGGTGAGCCATCTGTTGTTTGCCGATGATTCCTTCTTGTTGTTTGAGGCTACACCTAAGAGTATACAGATAATAAATCAGGTTTTGCATGTCTATGAGTTGGGTTCGGGGCAGATGATCAACAGGGATAAATCTGCAGTCATGTTCAGCAAGAACACTTCGAACCGTGCTAAAACTTAGTTGCTTTCTCTCCTAGGACTTCAGACAGAGGGCTTGTAAGGGAGAGTATATAGCAAAAAACTACCACATTTCAGGCTATGGGTACAAAAACTACCACTTTTCTTAATCTTTCAAAAAACTACCACAAGATTGGTTCGTTGTTCCAAAAAACCCCAAATTGTTATGTGCTTAAACTTTAAACCGTTTTATGACAGCTGGGGTTCACTCATAAACATTAATCATTAACACTGTAATCGTTGACCGTTAAGTTGGGCCAGACCCACCTGTCAGTGACATTTCCTAAGAAAAATAAAAAAATCTAAAAAAAGAGTTGACCGCCACGCCGCGGCACCGGCGAGTCCCTTTTCTCCGGCATCGGGTCCACATGGCTAGCCAGAGCTAGCTAGCTCATGACGGATGCAGCTAGAGCTAGCTAGCTGTTGGGGAACGTAGCAATAATTCAAAATTTTCCTACGTGTCACCAGGATCAATCTAGGAGATACTAGCAACGAGAGAGAGGGAGTGCATCTTCATACCCTTGAAGATCGCTAAGCGTAAGCGTTCAAGAGAACGGGAGTCGTACTCGTCGTGATCCAAATCACCGATGATCCTAGCGCCGAACGGACGGCACCTCCGCGTTCAACACATGTACGGAATGGAGAGACGTCTCCTCCTTCTTGATCCAGCAAGGGGAGAGGATAGGTTGATGGAGATCCAGAAGCACGACGGCGTGGTGGTGGAATCAGCGGGGTCTCGGCAGGGCTTCACCAAGCACCAACGAGAGGGAGAGGTGTCACGGAGGGAGAGGGAGGCGCCAGGGACTTGGGTCCGGCTGCCCTCCCTCCCCCCCCCCACTATATATAGGGCCCCTAGGGAGGGCGCCGGCCCTAGGAGATCCCATCTCCAAGGGGGGCGGTGGCCAAGGGGGACTTGCCCCCCAAGTCAGGTGGGGCGCCACCCACCCCTAGGGTTTCCAACCCTAGGCGCAGGGGGAGGCCCATGGGGGGCGCACCAGCCCACCAGGGGCTGGTTCCCCTCCCACTTCAGCCCATGGGGCCCTCCGGGGTAGGTGGCCCCACCCGGTGGACCCCCGGGACCCTTCTGGTGGTCCGGGTACAATACCGATTACCCCCGAAACTTTCCCGATGACCGAAACTGGATTTCCTATATATATATCTTCACCTCCGGACCATTCCGGAACTCCTCGTGACGTCCGGGATCTCATCCGGGACTCTGAACAACTTTCGGGTTACCGCATACTAATATCTCTACAACCCTAGCGTCACTGAACCTTAAGTGTGTAGACCCTACGGGTTCGGGAGACACGCAGACATGACCGAGACGACTCTCCGGTCAATAACCAACAGCGGGATCAAGATACCCATGTTGGCTCCCACATGTTCCACGATGATCTCATCGGATGAACCACAATGTCGAGGATTTAATCAATCCCGTATACAATTCCCTTTGTCTATCGGTACGATACTTGCCCGAGATTCGATCGTCGGTATCCCGATACCTCGTTCAATCTCGTTACCGGCAAGTCTCTTTACTCGTTCCATAACACATCATCTCGTGATCAACTCCTTGGTCACATTGTGCACATTATGATGATGTCCTACCGAGTGGGCCCAGAGATACCTCTCCATTACACGGAGTGACAAATCCCAGTCTCGATTTGTGCCAACCCAACAGACACTTTCGGAGATACTCGCAGTGCACCTTTATAGCCACCCAGTTACGTTGTGACGTTTGGTACACCCAAAGCATTCCTACGATATCTGGGAGCTGCACAATCTCATGATCTAAGGAAATGATACTTGACATTAGAAAAGCTTTAGCATAGGAACTACATGATCTTGTGCTAGGCTTAGGATTGGGTCTTGTCCATCACATCATTCTCCTAATGATGTGATCCCATCATCAACGACATCCAATGTCCATGGTCAGGAAACCGTAACCATCTATTGATCAACGAGTTAGTCAACTAGAGGCTTACTAGGGACATGGTGTTGTCTATGTATCCACACATGTATCTGAGTTTCCTATCAATACAATTCTAGCATGGATAATAAATGATTATCATGAAGAAGGAAATATAATAATAACTAATTTATTATTACCTCTAGGGCATATTTCCAACAGTCTCCCACTTGCACTAGAGTCAATAATCCAGTTCACATCACTATGTGATTAACACTCAAGGTCACATCCCTATGTGACTAATACCCAAAGAGTTTACTAGAGTCAACAATCTGGTTCACATTACCATGTGATTAACACTCAATGAGTTCTGGGTTTGCTCATGTTATGCTTGTGAGAGATGTTATAGTCAACGGGTCTGAACCTTTCAGATCTGTGTGTGCTTTACAAATCTCTATGTCATCTTGTAGATGCAGCTACCACGCCCTTTTGGAGCTATTCCAAATAACTGTTCTACTATACGAATCCGGTTTACTACTCAGAATCATCCAGATTAGTGTCAAAGATTGCATCGGCGTAACCCTTTACGACGAACTCTTTTACCACCTCCATAATCGAGAAAATTCCTTAGTCCACTAGTTACTCAGGATAACCTTGACCGTTGTCCTGTGATCCATTCCTAGATCACACTTGTACCCCTTGACTGACTCAAGGCTTGGCATGCTTCAGGTGCGGTACACAACATTGCATACTTTAGAGCCTACGTCTAAAGCATAGGGGACGACCTTCGTCCTTTCTCTCTATTCTACCATGGTCAGGTCTTGAGTTTTACTCAATACTCATACCTTATAACACAGCCAAGAACTCCTTCTTTGCCGATCTATTTTTGAACTCCTTCAAAATTTTGGCATGGTATGTGTTCGTTTGAAAGTACTATTAAGCGATCTTGATCTATCCTTATAGATCTTTATGCTCAATGTTCAAGTAGCTTAATCCAGGTTTTCCATTAAAAACACTTTTCAAATAACCCTGTATGCTTTCCAAAAATTCTACATCATTTCTGATCAACAATATGTTAACAACATATACTCATCAAAAATTCTATAGTGCTCCCACTCACTTCTTTGGAAATACAAGTTTCTCATAAGCTTTGTATAAACCCAAAATCTTTGATCATCTCATCAAAGCGTACATTCCAATTCCGAGATGCTTACTCCAGTCCTTAGAAGGATTGCTGGAGCTTTGCATACTTGTTAGCATCTTTCAGGATTGACAAAACCTTCTGGTTGTATCACATACAACCTTTCCTCAAGAAAAATGTTGAGCAAACAATGTTTTGACATCCTATCTGCAAGATTTCATAAATAATGCAGTAACTGCTAACATAATTCTGACAGACTCTTAGCATCGCTACGAGTGAGAAAGTCTCATCATAGTCAACTCCTTGAACTTGTCGAGAAACATCTTAATGACAAGTCGAGCTTTCTTAATGGTGACACTTACCATCATTGTCCGTCTTCCTTTTAAAATCCATCTGCACCCAACAGCCTTACGACCATCAAGTAGTTCTTTTCAAAGTATATACTTTGTTTTATACATGGATCCTCTCTCGGATTTTATGGCCTCGAGCCATTCGTCGGAATCCGGGCCCACCATCGCTTCTCCATAGCTCGTAGGTTCATTGTTGTCTAGCAACATGACTTCCAAGACAGGATTACGTACCACTCTGATGTAGTACACATCCTTGTCGACCTATGAGGTTTGGTAGTGACTTGATCCGAAGTTTCATGATCACTATCATAAGCTTCCACTTCAATTGGTGTAGGTGCCACAGGAACAACTTTCTGTGCCCTGCTACACACTAGTTGAAGTGACGGTTCAATAACCTCATCAAGTCTCCACCATCCTCCCACTCAATTCTTTCAAGAGAAACTTTTCCTCGAGAAAGGACCCGTTTCTAGAAACAATCACTTTTGCTTCTGGAACTGAAATAGGAGGTATACCCAACTGTTTTGGGTATTCTATGAAGATGCATTCATCTGCTTTGGATTCGAGCTTATCAGCCTGAAACCTTTTCACATAAGCGTCGCAGCCCCAAACTTTTAAGAAACGACAGCTTAGGTTTCTCTAAACCATAGTTCACACGGTGTCGTCTCAACGGAATTGTGTGGTGCCCTATTTAAAGTGAGTGCGGTTGACCCTAATGCCTAACCCATAAACGATAGTGGAAATTCGATAAGAGACATCATGGTATGCACCATATCCAATAGGGTGCAGTTGTGATGTTCGGACACTCCATCACTCTATGGTGGTCCAGGCGGTATTAGTGGTGAAACAATTTCCACAATGTCTTAATTGTGTGCCAAACTCGTAACTCAGATATTCATCTCTATGATCATATCATAGACATTTTATCATCTTGTCACGATGATCTTCAACTTCACTCTGAAATTACTTAAACTTTTCAATAATTCAGACTTGTGTTTCATCAAGTAAATATACTCAGCATCTACTCAAATCATCTGTGAAGTAAGAACATAACGATATCCACTGCGTGCCTCAGCACTCATTGGACTGCACACATTAAAATGTATTACTTCCAACAAGTTGCTTTCTTGTTCCATCTTAATGAAAACGAGGCCTTTCGGTCATCTTGCCCATGTGGTATGATTTGCATGTCTCAAGTGATTCACAATAAAGTGAGTCCAAATGATCCATCTGTATGGAGTTTCTTCATGCATATCTACCAATAGACATGGTTCGCATGTCTCAATCTTTTCAAAAATGAGTGAGTCCAAAGACCCATCAACATGGAGCTTCTTCATGCGTTTTATACCAACATGACTCAAATGGCAGTGCCACAAGTATGTGGTACTATCATTACTATCTTATATCTTTTGGCATGAACATGTGTATCACTACGATCGAGATTCAATAAACCATTCATTTTAGGTGCAAGACCATTGAAGGTATTATTCAAATAAATAGAGTAACCATTATTCTCTTTAAATGAATAACCGTATTGCGATAAACATAATCCAATCATGTCTATGCTCAACGCAAACACCAATAACAATTATTTAGGTTTAACACCAAACTCGATGGTAGAGGGAGCATGCGATGCTTGATCATATCTACCTTGGAAACACTTCCAACACATATCGTCATCTCACCTTCATCTAGTCTCCGTTTATTCCGTAGCCTTTTATTTCGAGTTACTAACACTTAGCAACTGAACCGGTATTTTAATACTCTGGTGCTACTAGGAGTACTAGTAAAGTACACATTAATATAACGTATTTCCAAAATACTTCTGTCGACCTTGCCAGCCTTCTCATCTACCAAGTATCTAGGGTAGTTCTGCTTCAGTGACCATTCCCTCATTACAGAAGCACTTAGTCTCGGGTTTGGTTCAACCTTGGGTTTCTTCACTAGAGCAGCAACTCATTTGCCATCTCATGAAGTATCCATTCTTTCCCTTGCCCTTCTTGAAACTAGTGGTTTAACCATCAACAATTGATGCTCCTACTTGATTTCTACTTTCGCGGTGTCAAACATCGCGAGTTGCTCAAGGATCATCATGTCTATCCCTGATATGTTATAGTTCATCACGAAGCTCCAATAGCTTGGTGGCAGTGACTATGGAGAATCATTACTATTTCATCTGGAAGATTAACTCCCACTCGATTCAAGCGATTGTAGTACTCAGACAATCTGAGCACATGCTCAACGATTGAGCTTTTCTCCCGTAGTTTGCAGGCTTAAGAAACTTGTCAGAGGTCTCATACCTCTTGACGTGGGCACTAGTCTAAAATCCCAATTTCAATCTTTGGAACATCTCATATGTTCTGCGACGTTTCAAAAACGTCTTTGGTGCCACAATTCTAAACCGTTAGTATTACGCACTGAACTATCACGTAGTCATCAAAACGTGTATGTCAGATGTTTCCCAACATCTACAAACGACGCTCGAGGTTCAACGCACTGAGCGGTGCATTAAGGACATAGCCCTTCTGTGTAGCAACGAGGACAATCCTCAGTTCACGGACCCAGTCCGCATAATTGCTACTGTCAACTCTCAACTAAATTTTCACTAGGAACATATCTAAAACAATAGAACCAAAGCATGAGCTACGACATAATTTGCAAAGACCTTTTGACTATGTTCATGATAATTAAGTTCATCTAATCAAATTATTCAATGAACTCCCACTTAGATAGACATCCCTCTAGTCATCTAAGTGATACATGATCCGAGTCAACTAGGCCGTGTCCGATCATCACGTGAGACGGACTAGTCATCATCGTTGAACATCTTCATGTTGATCGTATCCACTATACGTCTCATGTTCGACCTTTCGGTCTTCCATGTTCCGAGGCCATGTCTGTACATGCTAGGCTCGTCAAGTCAACCAAAGTGTTTCGCATGTGTAAATCTGGCTTACACCCGTTGTATGCGAACGTTAGAATCTATCACACCCGATCATCACGTGGTGCTTCGAAACAACGAACATTCGCAACGGTAAATAAATTAAGACAACTCCTATGGCTCCTGCCGATTGTCATACTCATCGACATGCAAGTCGTGATTCCTATTACAAGAACATGATCAATCTCATACATCACATATATCATTCATCACATCCTTTTGGCCATATCACATCACATAGCATACCCTGCAAAAACAAGATAGACGTCCTCTAATTGTTGTTGCATGTTTTACGTGGCTGCTATGGGTTTCTAGCAAGAATGTTTCTTACCTACGCAAAACCACAAGGTGATATGCCAATTGATATTTACCCTTCATAAGGACCCTTTTCATCGAATCCGATCCAACTAAAGTGGGAGAGACAGACACCCGCCAGCCACCTTATGCATCAAGTGCATGTCAGTCGGTGGAACCAGTCTCACATAAGCGTACGTGTAAGGTTGGTCCAGGCCGCTTCATCCCACAATGCCACCATATCAAGATAAGACTAGTAACGGTAAGCACATTGAACAAATCATCGCCCACAACTGCTTTGTGTTCTACTCGTGCATAGAATCTACGCATAGACCTAGCTCATGATGCCACTGTTGGGGAACGTAGCAATAATTCAAAAATTTCCTACGTGTCACCAAGATCAATCTAGGAGATACTAGCAATGAGAGAGAGGGAGTGCATCTTCATACCCTTGAAGATCGCTAAGCGGAAGCGTTCAAGAGAACGGGGTTGATGGAGTCGTACTCGTCGTGATCCAAATCACCAATGATCCTAGCACCGAACGAACGGCACCTCCGTGTTCAACACATGTACAGAACGTAGAGACGTCTCCTCCTTCTTGATCCAGCAAGGGGAGAGAAGAGGTTGATGGAGATCCAGCAGCACGACGGCGTGGTGGTGGAATCAGCGGGATCTCGGCAGGGCTTCACCAAGCACCAACGAGAGGGAGAGGTGTCACGGAGGGAGAGGGAGGCGCCAGGGACTTGGGTCCGGCTGCCCTCCCTCCCCCCCACTATATATAGGGCCCCTAGGGAGGGCGCCGGCCCTAGGAGATCCCATCTCCAAGGGGGGCGGTGGCCAAGGGGGACTTGCCCCCCAAGTCAGGTGGGGCGCCCCCCACCCCTAGGGTTTCCAACCCTAGGCGCAGAGGGAGGCCCATGGGGGGCGCACCAGCCCACCAGGGGCTGGTTCCCCTCCCACTTCAGCCCATGGGGCCCTCCGGGATAGGTGGCCCCACCCGGTGGACCCCCGGGACCCTTCCGGTGGTCCGGGTACAATACCGATTACCCCCGAAACTTTCCCGATGGTCGAAACTGGACTTCCTATATATAAATATTCACCTCCGGACCATTCCGAAACTCCTCGTGACGTCTGGAGTCTCATCCGGGACTCCGAACAACTTTCGGGTTACCGCATACTAATATCTCTACAACCCTAGCGTCACCGAACCTTAAGTGTGTAGACCCTACGGGTTCGGGAGACACGCAGACATGACCGAGACGACTCTCCGGTCAATAACCAACAGCGAGATCAAGATACCCATGTTGGCTCCCACATGTTCCACGATGATCTCATCGGATGAACCACGATGTCGAGGATTTAATCAATCCCGTATACAATTCCCTTTGTCTATCGGTATGATACTTGCCCGAGATTCGATCGTCGGTATCCCGATACCTCGTTCAATCTCGTTACCGGCAAGTCTCTTTACTCGTTCCATAACACATCATCCCGTGATCAATTCCTTGGTCACATTGTGCACATTATGATGATGTCCTACCGAGTGGGCCCATAGATACCTCTCCGTTACACGGAGTGACAAATCCCAGTCTCGATTCATGCCAACCCAACAGACACTTTTGGAGATACCCGCAGTGCACCTTTATAGCCACCCAGTTACGTTGTGATGTTTGGTACACCCAAAGCATTCCTACGGTATCCGTGAGTTGCACAATCTCATGGTCTAAGGAAATGATACTTGACATTAGAAAAGCTTTAGCATACGAACTACACGATCTTGTGCTAGGCTTAGGATTGGGTCTTGTCCATCACATCATTCTCCTAATGATGTGATCCCATCATCAACAACATCCAATGTCCATGGTCAGGAAACCGTAACCATCTATTGATCAACGAGCTAATCAACTAGAGGCTTACTAGGGACATGGTGTTGTCTATGTATCCACACATGTATCTGAGTTTCCTATCAATATAATTCTAGCATGGATAATAAACGATTATCATGAACAAAGAAATATAATAATAACTAATTTATTATTGCCTCTAGGGCATATTTCCAACACTAGCTAGCTCACGCGTGTACCGCGGCCAGCCGGAGCTAGCTAGTTCACGACGGACATAGCCGGAGCTAGATAGCTAGCTCACGCGCATACCGCGGCCAGCCGGAGCTAGCTAGCCACGCGCGACCGCCGCTTGCTGCTGCTGCTTGCTGTCTCTCCCGCTTGTTGTCCACTGCTGTTGCTTACTACCGCCACCGTTGCTGCTTGTTATTGCTCCCGCTTGCCGCCGCCACCGCAGCTGCATGCCTCTGCTGCCGCTTGCCATTGTCGCCGTTGCTGCATGCCTACGCTCCGCTTACCACTGGCTGATGTGGCGTCGGGGCTACGAAAGAGAAACCGGCCAACACGCACAGAGCCACCGATGAGCTCGCCGGCAGGGATCTGATTGCTTTTTATTTTATTTTACAGGGACCCGATCTCTTTTAAAAAATTCTTTAGGGACCCGATTGCATTTCAAAAAAATATTTGGGCCCTCACTAGTCATAACCTGTCAATGGTTAACCTGACGAGTGGACCCCAGCTGCCATAAAACGCTTTAAAGTTTAATCACACATGAATTTGGGTTTTTTGGAACATCGAACCAATTGTGTGGTAGTTTTTTGAAAGATTAAGAAAAGTAGTAGTTTTTTGTAGCCATAGCCTGTAATGTGGTAGTTTTTTGTAGCCATAGCCTGTAATGTGGTGATTTTTTGCTATATACTCTTGCAAGGGAAGTACCTCGGTTTACCTAGCTATATTGGTCAGTCTAGGCAGAACTGTTTCGAGTATTTACAAGAGAAGATATGGGAGATCATGAAGGGTTGGAAAATAAAACTTCCCTCTAAAGCAGCAAAAGAGGTCCTAATCAAAGCAATGATCCAAGCTATACCGACATATGCCATGTCGTGTTTTGACCTCACAAAAGCTCTATGTGAGAGCATCAGCCATATGGTGTGTAATTTTTGGTGGGCTAACCAAGAAGATGAGGAGAAACATGATTGGGTAAGTTGGGAAAAGATGACGTTGCCGAAGGAGCAGGGTGGTCTGGGCTTTCGCGATCTACATGCGTTTAAGGTTGCCATGTTGGCACGTTAGGTGTGGCGTTTGATCCAAGTTCCGGAAAGTCTATGCGCACAAATTCTGCAAGCCAAGTACTTTCCCCATGGGGACGTCCTGAAGGCTACAACACAGCCGGGGATGAGCTATGTATGGAGGAGCCTGTTACAAAGTGTTCAGGTGATTAAGGCAGGGATTATCTAGAGGGTGGGATCAGGGAACAAATTAACATGTGGACGGATCCATGGCTGCCCTTAGATGACACACGGCGCCCACGTACCCTCTAGGGAGGACACTGTGATGGCCTGGCTTATTAGGGATGATAGACTACTCATATCAATAAGGAATTCCTTCTTTTTCGGAAGCCCATTCGGACAGAACTCCAAAGTTAAGCATGCTCAGCTTGGAGTAGTGTCAGGATGGGTGACCGACCGGGAAGTTGCTCCCGGGTGCGCACGACTGAGGACAAAGTGCGCAGAAAAGACTAGTATTGATCTGTGGGGACAGTCTAGATCCCGTCAGGAGTAACGACCACCGGCGGGTGTGTCCGGGGTGTTACAAGTTGGTATTAGAGCCGACCCTCGCGGTTACACGGATGTTTGCGGACAGGTGCGCGGTCATGTTGTTCATGACGTTTGTGACCCGTCATGGCACACGGCATGGTACATGTACCGGACTGGATGCACAGACGTATGTGCCAAGAGGGAACGTTCTTGTGGCCCGACGAGGACGTCGGTTCCTCTGAGTGGGGGTGTATGTGATGGCCTGGCTTATTAGGGATGATAGACTACTCATATCAATAAGGAATTCCTTCTTTTTCGGAAGCCCATTCGGACAGAACTCCAAAGTTAAGTGTGCTCAGCTTGGAGTAGTGTCAGGATGGGTGACCGGCCGGGAAGTTGCTCCCGGGTGCGCACGAGTGAGGACAAAGTGCGCAGAAAAGACTAGTATTGATCTGTGGGGCCAGTCTAGATCCCGACAGGAGTAACGACCACTGGCGGGTGTGTCCGGGGTGTTACAGACACCTTCTCACGCGAGTGTTTGATTTGATTTTTTTTTAGGGTGAGTGTTTGATCTGATTGATCCTACCACGAACTACTGGGATGATGGTCTGGTGAGGCAAACTTCCTGTCCAGAGGATGCAAGTACAATCCTGACCATACTAATCTATGATCAATATGATGACTTTGTAGCTTGGCATTTTGACAGTAAGGATTGTTTTTCGGTCAGATCAGCTTATAGGGTGTACGTGCAGTTGTTGCAACAGAAAAAACACGGCAGGCAGGCGAAATTTCATCGAGACAAGAGGATAGATCAATCTTCTGGAGAGCCCTATGGAAAATTCAGTGCCCTCCAAGGGTCCACCATTTTATGTGGAGATTCGCACATAACAGCCATCCTATGTTCAGGAATATTGTACGAATTGGGGTCGAGTTGGATGCTAGATGCTTGCTGTGTCATCGGCAATTTGAGGATGGGGGCCATCTTTTTCTGCGCTGCAAGGAGGTGAAGAAAATATGGAGGAGCTCTGGGCTTGAATACGAGTATTTGACAAAAAACTACCACATTAGGGGTATCCGTCCCACAGACCTACCACTTTCAAAAAAGTGACTAATAACTACCGAAAATTTCAAATTTTGTGGCAAAAAACTACCAAGTCGTGTTGATCGTCCAGTTAGCTGTTTTAACCTCTTAACTGACAAGGATAGCCCACATGGCAGGCCGACGGCGGCCCTAACGGCTAACGGACGCCGCTCGCGGCCGTTAGTGGCCCGGCTCGATCGGAACCAGCCAGGGGCTAGGTCAAAATGACCGACCGACCGACCGACCCTCACTCACTCTCACTCACTCACTCCTCTCCCCGAGCTCTCTCTTCTTCCTCTGTTTCCTCCGGCGACTGCGACGCGGCGGCGCGAGGATGCCTTCCTGGCCCAACAGCAACGAGACATCCGACACCGACGATGACGAGTACATGGATGAGTACATCAGCATGCAAATGGAGTATTTTGTAAGTGAGCTCACTCTGTTCTATCCTATGCTAGGGTTAGGGTTAGGGTTTGAGCTCACTCTGCTCTTCCATGTAGTTCTTATGTGTGACGTGTGTGGCTGATATATATGGGGTTGATACTGCAGCAAACTCCTAACACGGTGATAGATCCAAGTTTGAGTGGGCTTGTGGTTGAATCTGACCGTAGGTGCATCCTGCACAGGCAGAGACCAGGCAGGTTTGTGGCATTTGAAGGGACTGACACTGGAAGGAGATTCATTGGATGTGCTACTACGGTAAGATCAACTAATTGTTAGTGGTTTTCATGTGTAGATTTATTTGGTGGTACATAGTGCAAACAACATTGATATTCTTGTTGTTTCAGTGTCTGTTTACTGAAAATTGAAGTACAAAGCCGGTGTGGTGTTCATGTGTTAGCTAAATCTCTGACAGGAACTGAATTTAGGGAACATCTAAAATTGGTCTAACTGAATTTCTTTGTTACTGCATTCAGACAAACATTGATATGTATGTATGAATTATGTAACTGAATTTTACTGGATTTAGGTATCATTAATATTTCACTGCATTTTCAGGATGGTGTGAACTGTGGTGTTCTGGAGTGGGTAGATGCCCCTTGGCCAGTAATTCTGCAGAGGTGTTTAACCAAGCTGTGGGATATGTATCATGAGGAGAACCTTGGTAGAGTCCAAGACAAAGAAGCTCATGAGATAGAGGCTGAGAAACTGAAGAAGGAGCTGGATTCTCTTGCCAATCAGTACAGTCAGCTTGTGGATGATGTATCCAAGCTATTTGATTACCAGGATGGGAAGAAATCCCATGACATGGATTACACAAGCCAGGCAATCAATGAACTTAAGGAGAAGAAGCATCAGCTTGATGAGAAGGCAAAGATTGAGGTTCAAATGGAGAAGCTTAAGCTGAAGAAAGAACAGAGGTGCATCCTGCAGAGTCAAGCTGATATCATTCAAAACACCAGGAAGGCCATGAAGGAGATACAGGTGGAGAGAGACCTCCTTAAAGAAGAGAAGAAGAAGCTGGAGCATATCATTTCTAAGCTACTGAAGGCTGGTCATGGGTGCAAGGAAAAGTTGGACAAGATCAAAGAAGTTGTCATGGAGGAGTGATTTTTTAGGCATGGTTGGTAAGTAAATATGAGGCTTTTATATATAACTGGCCTAGCAATGAAGGAGTCTGATGCAAATATGCATCTCAGTACTAATATTAGCTAATGAACTGCCTAAGCCTAAGAACTGTCTATGGTTTCAGATCATTTTGGTTGTGGTGTGGGGTGCTGTTATGGCCCTGATCTATAATGCTCTAAGATGATGTTATCTTTAATGCCCTGATGCTAAGTTAAGAACCTTATTATCTAAGCCTGCTGTAGTTTCTATCTGTCTTTTTTATCCTACCTGCAATATGCTCTTGAGAAGTTTGTTGTAACATTTCACACATTGCACAAACTTGGTAACACTGAACAAAGGTAGGTAGTTCACATAGGAGGCACCATAGGTAGCATTACATAGATAGCACAATACTTGCTAAAACTAAAGATTACTGACACTGACGAAACTGACATAGGTAGTTCAATTGACGAAACTGACATAGGTAGTTCAACTACTGACGAAACTGAATCTGAAACTTATACAGTTCAACTACTGACGAAAGTGAATCTGATACTTATAGTTTCAGATTCACTTAGTTGTCTGTCCTGCTAAGCGTCCGGATCGTCGTACCTCTTGCTTCGGTTGGGTGGGATTTGGCTGCACCTCCACCTCCTCTTCCTCTTCGTCTTCATCGATGACGATGATGGGAGGAGGACGGCGGCGAGCCTGCATAGCTGGCTGTGCGACGATCTGTAGGTCGTCGTCGTCTTCATGCACCTTCGCTATGTTTGCATTTGATGTAGCTTGTGCTGGAGCGACATAGCGGTGGTCTGCCCACTGCTGCCTCTGCCCAGCATCGCCGGAGTCGGCCTCCTTCATTGCCCATAGGAGAATGTCGATGGGCATGACCACCTTACCTGGGTTTCCATAGCGCTGCTCCATGCGCTGCTTCTCCTCGCTAGTCACCTTCTTCCTCACTGCCTCTGCTGCATCTACCAGCCCAATAGCGCTGGTGTACCTCATGGCGACCTTCATGTAGTCGAGGAAGAGTTCTTGGTCGCCGCGTGCTGAACCAAGAAGCATGGCAACCCATCCCTTGCCAGTTGGGAATGGGTTTAGCCATGGGTCTAGGGAAGGGGAAGAGGAAGAACCAGCCATGGTTGGAGCTAGGGAGAGGAGGAGTGGTTGTGGGTGCGGCATAAGTGAGGTGGATAGGTGCTGGAGTAGTAGTTATATGGAGGAGTTAAGTGGGGGAGGTGTTGTGTGGCAGTGGAGTAGTAATAGTGAGGAGATTTTACTAGTCTGTACAGGTGGTAGATGTGCTATATTTAATGTTCACAGTTTCAGTGTGTTGAAACTTGTGATAATTTTCTGCCATTTCTCATCGGGAAAGTGAAAGTTAGGTAGCATGCTCTCAAACCAGATTCTCAAGTATTTACAAGACATTCATGAACGTAAAGCTGATTCATAAACTTAAACCAAATTTAGAAACATTCAGCAATGCTTAGATAGCATGATCTTTAACCAGATTCAGACATAGACAGAGACTTTCAGTACCACGCATTAAAACGCATAAAACATAGATAGTTCGAGCTGATTTAAGCAAACTTAGTACTAATACAGACGACGAAGATGACGATAATTTGCTGCCGCATCTCCATTGTTGCATGCTCTCTCACTCTGCAGACGACGAAGATGACGCCGCTCTGAACATTCAGAAGTAACAACAATAAGTGCAGGCAAATGTAGTATGAAGGAAGAAATAAGTTTAGAGACATACATAAACAGAAAACATAGAGCAAGCAGAGAACATGCGGAGAACTAATCCTCTCTTCCTTCGAATGCAGCCAACATCCTAGTCCACCGAGTCCTTGTTACTTGGAATCAATGGAAGCTTGCCATGTCTCTTGCCCACCAGATGACAAGGTCATCTGTGATGTGCGTTCCTTCTAGGAACGCCTCATTGAACTACTTGACATCGTTGGCGTTACGTTCTGCCATAATCCTAGCAGCCAGCCTCCGTCGTCGCTCCAGCGCACGCGCTCTACGATTGGCCCTCGCAGCAGCCCTATCAACCTCCTCATGGTCATCCACTACCTCTCCTAATGTTGGATCCATCTCTGGCTGAACTAGGGTCCGCGTGCTTCCGCGGCGACTAGGTTTTGGGCTAGGGGAAAGATGTTGTACGATCGCTGCGTCTTTTGTAGACAAAATGGTAGGCTTGGGAGGGGGGGTGGGCAGAGAGATCCAATAACCGAGCCTAGTACCAGGCCCAAATTAATAAAGCATAACAGGGCAGCAGGCCCATCTTAGACAAGTTCAGTTTCACACAAGTTCAGTTTCAGACAAGTTCAGACAAGTGCAGAAAGTAAGAGCAGAAACTAAGAGCAGAAACTAAGTTCAGAAACTAAGTTCAGACTTACCATTAGTTACCACTTGCATAGAAGTAGCCCTTCAATTTGGAGCTTGGATACCTCTTCCTTTTGGTCCCTGCCAAACCTTGTGCAGAAGTTGTGGCAGATCTTGGTGCACTGAAACCAGAATTTCTCCCTCTACCTGCAGGCCTGCCCCTTCTTGATGTACCAACAGGGGCTGGTGCTGATGCAGAAGGTCCTGGAGCAGAATGTGATGCTCTATTTGCTGTTGCAGCAGGGATTGATATGGTAGGATTGACTCTTCTTCCAGTTTGTAGCATGGCCTTGAGCTGGTGCAGCTGGTGTATCTGCATAAACTGCCCTGTTTTCCTGCATTCAAGAACCAGGACACATTTAGTGAGGTAAATACCATGGAAAAAGAAAACTTGTAAGTCATGTAATTACCTAATGTTTGTTTTTCCTCATCTGAAGCTTAGGCCTCAGAGCCTTCTGGCAACTTGTATACTTGTGTCCTTCTAGCCCACAGTTGCTACATGTTATAGTCCCCATTCTACTACTATCTCTTGGACCTGGAACTTCAAACTGCCCTTTCCTCCTTGCAGTTTGTTTTTTCCCTGCCTTTTCTTTAAAAACAGGAGGCTCAATGTCTGGTGTGTTTGTTTGAGGCCAGCAATCTGGACCAGGGACAGGGTATATAATTTCTTTGTATGTCTCAAAATATAATGTCTTCTTGAAAAATTCACTAACATAGTCCTTAGGATGCAGTTTTTGCTTTGTCATTGCAGATATGGCATGACTGCAAGGTACTCCTGACATGTTCCATCTCTTGCAATCACAGGTACATTTTTCCATGTCAATAGAATATTGTTTTTCTTTGCTGGTAACTTGCCATATTGTTTCACTTGCTCTATCAGCCTGGCAATACTTGGCATATTTCTTGTTCTCTTCTAAAATCTCTGCATAATTGGGTGTGATTGTCCACCTGCTAATCTGTAACTTCTCTCTGGTCTGCTGCCTCTTGATCATCTGCTTGGTCCTAATCCCTTCAAACATTGTCCTTATAGGCTTAGCCCTAACATCCAGTATCATCTTGTTGAACACTTCACTCAGGTTGTTCACCACTAGATCTGTTTTGCATGTATGATCCATAGCAAACCTAGCCCAAGCAGAAGCATCAATCTTTTTTAGCCATTTCCAAGCATCCTCACACTTTGCTTTCAAATCTGCCATCCCTAATTCATGACCATGTTTTGTGTAAGAGTAGCTAGCCTGGTCCACACATTTCTTTAGTTCCTGCCGCCTAAATCCAGCTGCTTGGAAATTTGCATATATGTGCCTAAGACAGTACCTTTGAGGTGAATCAGGGAATACCTCATTTATTGCCTTAAGCAAGCCCTGTGCATTAACAAATTAGTAATGCACATGATCAAACTTAAATAATTCCAATATTTACTAAAACAACATTTATCTAACATATTTGTGCATAAGACACTAACCTTTTGCCTGTCAGATATGATGGTGTATGTTCCAAACTTGTTGCCACTACCAATGCAACATCTCAACTGAGTTAAAAACCAAGTCCAACTCTCTCCGTCTTCCTTGTCAACCACACCAAAAGCTATGGGGTAGATGTTGTTGTTGCCATCCCTTCCTATGGCTGCAAGTATTTGTTGTCCAGTGGTTAACTTGATGAAGCATCCATCAAGACCTGGATTAAGTGACAAATTAGCTACAACATAGAACTACTAGGAAACCACTAATTAATAACAGTCAAATCTTCAAAAGTTACCTATAAATGGTCTGCAACCATTAAGGAAACCTTCCTTTGAAGCTGCTAAATAGTAGAAAAGATACTTGAATCTAGGAGTAGGTGCTGGGTTTTCTGGATCTTCGAATGTTGTCACTATACACCTGCACCCAGGGTTTGTATCAAGAACAGCTTGAAGATAATCTCTTAACCTCAAATACTGCTGCTTGTGATCACCTTGCACCACATCAACAGCCTTCCTCCTTGCCCTATATGCCACACTCCTTGACACATCCACTGAAAACTTGGTCTTTGTCTTTTTAATTAATGCATGCACAGGAGATCTAATGTCTTCTCTCAATGCTTCCTGTACTGATCTGGACAACCACTTTGTAGTAACCTTTGTGGACTCTGCACATGCTCCACAAGTGTGCACAATATCACACTTCTTAATGCAGAAAGTTTTCTCATGAGCTATTTTAGAGGCAGTGATATAAAAATCACATCCTTGTGCTCTCTCTGAGCACCAAACAATAATCCTATCTAGGGCATTTCTATGGAATTGAAAGTTCCTCAATGTCCTAATGTGAAAATCCCTAAGTGCATCTCTGTACTCATAAACACTGGTGAAGCACAATCCCTTACAAAACTGATCTTCTGGGTTTGGTAGTTTGGGATTGAACCATACCCTTTCCTTCAACTTCATATTCCTTCTCTTCCTACCACTTGGTAGTTCATAGGATCCTTCAGGCTCATCTTCTTCATCACTAATGCCATAATCATCAGGAAAACATTTTTCATCAGCTTCAGGCAACCAATCTGGTTTTTCCATTTTCTCAGCATCATTGTGTGATCTAATTGTTGGACCAGGATTTCTCACTGGCTTTAGTTTTTGTGTCATTGGTCTATCTTCATCATCAGATGAAGAAACTGCTTGTAGTTCCACACTGTTGCCATCTGAATCAGACAGAAATTCTGATACATCAGTGTCACCTTCAAAATGATTGAGGTCAGCTTCTCTTTGAAGAATACTTTTCTTAAGCTCTTCCTTTCTGTCCATGCTTGTATCCACCAACTTAGTGCAACTTTGTTGGGTGTTAATGCAATGATCAACAAAATAATAATCTCTGTTTTCATCTGCATTACACAGCTCATTTTCTCTCACAACTCTTATGTTCACACCCTTTTCATTTAGAGTGGGGAGCAACATCTGCTGCACATCATCTTCAGAAGATATTTTTTCTAAGCCTTCTATCCCTTTATGAGCATCACTAACATAGTACATATAATCATCAGAGCAGCAACCCTCACTCCTAATAAGAGATATCAGAGTCACAAATGATATGTCTGACTGGTACATGTTTCTAACAACAGAATCTCTGCTTTCTAAATGGAACAAAATTCCCCATTTTGGGTCATCAATACTGGACAAAAATAGAATGAATTATTATAAAGAATGCACACTGCTAAAGTTTCTAACAATTTGCAATTACTCTCTTATTATACATTAGGGGAAATTGACCTAAAATACATCCTGTCAATAAAACTGGAAAGGAAGAAGATATGTTGTACCTACCGCCTCCCGCACGAGGAAGCTTGCGCCGACCACGAGGTGCACTTCTTGTCGTCGTCGGTGGTGGAGCCGCCGCCAACTCCTGGGATGGCTCGTCGGTGGTTGAGCCGCCGCCGCCGCCAACTCCAGATTCAGGCTGTTGGGTCGCAAAGCTAGAGCTTCCTAGCCACGTATCGACCTCCGAAAGGTCGACGCGGCCCCCAACTACGTCAGGAGGTTGGCCGCCGAACAAATCGCCGTCGGGGTTTGGATCCACCGCCGCCATTACCACCGCCGCCTAGGAATACAGAGGAGAGAGCTCGGGGAGAGAGATGTGGTTCGGCCGGTCAGCCGGTCGGTCGGTCGTTTTGACCTAGCCCCTGGCTGGTTCCGACCGAGCCGGGCCACTAACGGCCGCAAGCGGCGTCCGTTAGCCATTAGGGCCGCCGTCGGCCTGCCATGTGGGCCATCCCTGTCAGTTAAGCGGTTAAAACGGCTAACTGGACGATCAACGCGACTTGGTAGTTTTTTGCCACAAAATTTGAAATTTTCGGTAGTTATTAGTCACTTTTTTGAAAGTGGTAGTTCTGTGGGACGGATACCCCTAATGTGGTAGTTTTTTGTCAAATACTCGCTTGAATACACTAGGCAGCAACTTCTTACTTGTGCGTCGCCAAAAGAACTACTCGGTTCTTCCAACATCTATATGACCATGTTCCTGCTACTAGGCGTGAGATCTCCGGCTCCGGTCGTCTTTGGTGTCCGCCGCCGCAGGGTTCGGTTGTTGCCTTCTCTGACGCTGCCGTGTCGGAAGAGCTGGGAAAATCTGCTGTGGGCGTGGTGATGCTTGACCATGAGGGCCGTTGCGTGGCCGCGTGCTCGGAGCCCCTATCGGGCGCACTGTCTCCTGAGATGGTGGAGGCCATGGCGCTTCGACGTGCTATCATCGTGGCTCGGGAAGAGGGCTTCTCCAATGTCTCCTTCAACACTGATTGTCTCTCGGTGGTGCAGCGTCTCTCGTCTTCCCTCACTGATCGCTCGGCGGTGGGGTCTGTTCTCTCGAAGGTGAAGATCTTGGCTAACGGTCTTTCTTCTGCTCGCTTTCAGCATGTTCGTCAGCATTGTAATGTTTTAGCTCATATCCTAGCTAGATCTAGTTTGAACTCTTCTAGTTTTTGTTTTTTCCGTTTTGCTCCGGATTGCATCCGGGAGACTTTGTATAAGTTTGTTGCTTAATCAATAAAGGCCGACGTTCTCTCAAAAAGAAAGAACTACTCGGTGCGGTTTTTAAGCTTCCCCAAGCTACCAAACTACGGACAGTCTGCCTATTATGGTCCTGGTGGTCGGAGAGAAATGCTGCAAATCACCAAAAGAAAAGGCTCTCAGCCGAGGAGTTCCAAGCTCGAGTTGGTTTCCAAACTACTGAATGGACTTATCTTGGTCGTAAGGAGGAAAAGAACCCTGTTGTCCAAACACCAAAGTGGGCCGCTCCTCCACCGGAGTTCATAAAGGTAAATATTGATGCGTCGTACAGGCCTGACGAGAACGCTGGAGGCTGGGGGATCATTGCACGCGATAGTTCAGGAGAGGTAGTCATGGCAGCGGCAGATAAGCTCAAGAATATTTCCTGTGCGTTACACGCGGAGTCTGAAGCACACCACTGCTTAGAGCTATCAATATAGCTGTATCTTTTGGAATGGGCCGTGTTCTTTTTGAGACGGATTGCATCAACTTGCAGCAAGCGGTCAACTCTACTACCCAAGATCGTGGACCTCTTGGTGTGCTGTTCCGGGAAGCAAAATTTCAGCTTCAGCTAGGCTTCATCGAGTACAAAATCATGTACTGTCCTAGAACTTGTAATACCCCAGCACATGTGTTGGCAGGAGTTGGGTCGAATGATGAGTTTGTAGGCCAACATATCTGGCATAGTGACCTCCCGGTCGATGTATTCTGTGCTGTGACCGCCGATTTGATCGGTCTCTCGTAACTTTTGGAATGCAAGGTGTTCCTGATAAAAAAAAACCATCGGCCGTCTGCTAAGGAGTCCGTTTCGAACAGGGCTAGCCTTGGGACGAGTATATGTACGACACGGCACCCCGGAGCACCCGGCCTACACTATCCACACCCTCGGAATCGATCGATCTTGACGGAGGAGGCTTCGATCCCGATGGAGAACGAGGCGGCGCCTGCTGGCGGTGCTGCAGACCCCGATTGGTTGAGGCTCGACCTGTATCTGGTTGACGGGTATGGGTTCAAGGAGCAGAGGATGGTGAAGATGGACCATCGAAACGGCTACATCAAGTGGCTGCTCGAGTGGGACAAGAATCCTCGCCCTCCCCTGCCCAACCTCTCTGAGGAGTGCCGCGAGGCCATGGACGCCATCAAGGCTCAGCGCGACCACGACGAGAGGGTCCTTGCTGATTTCAAGCGCGACGGTTACGCATACGTCCAGGTCGATGTCTTCAACGACGACGACCCAAGGGCCAACCTCCCTGACCACCACTACGACATCATCTACAGTGACGAAGAAACTTGATCTACTGAGCAACATCTATCTCTCTCTATATGACTATATCCATCAATTCGTAGTCCTCCTGGGCATTCTATTGCGTCTTAAGTTTATGTTTTTGTAACCCGGCAAGCTATAGTGTTTTCCCATTGCTATTTGTATGCCACTCATGTTACTGAATCTCTTAGTTACGTTGCTCTTCAATTCGGGGATTGCATTGGTCACGAATCTTGGCAGGGTATCTGGGTATGGCTCATTGTGAGCAAAGTTATATATAATTTGTTCCAGTAATCTTTTTGGAGGTCTGAGATGTGTTCTACACTTGTACTTCTACTGCAGAACAGAACATCTATCAGGAGAGCATCGCCACAATCTGGATTACCAAAAGGACGTGTTTGTTTCACAGTTTTTCGCCCGAAAACCGTCACCTACGTTGGTTGAGCTAGGATGGAATTGAAATATTTATTCCGTGCTATACAAAATTGATTACGCCACCTTTTGGTAACAAAAGCCAATGCATGTTGTTGATTTCCAATTGCCTGATTGCTGCACCTTAAGCTGCACAGGGTCATAGTTGTTCATGTTTCACTAGTAGAAAACAGGGCTTTGATCCAGGCCGGGTCAGCCCATTAGTCCCGGTTCAGTTCAGAACCGGGACTAATGGGGGCATTGATCCCGGTTCGTGAGCCCAGGGGGCCGGCCGGGCCACGTGGGCCATTGGTCCCGGTTCATATGGACCTTTTGGTCCCGGTTGGTGGGATGAACCGGGACCAATGGGCCTCGTTCCTGGCTCACAACCATTGGTCCCGGTTCGTGCCTCAAATCGGGACTAAAGGTTAGACCTTTAGTCCCGGTTTGAGGCACGAGGGTTGAGACCTTTAGTCCCGGTTCGTGCCACGAACCGGTACTAAAGATTCCATTTTCAAACTCTACCACCCCCCCTGGATCGCCTTTCAGATTTGATAAAAATAAAAGAAAATGATGGAAATGTCAAAATAATAAAAGAAAATAAATTTCCCATGTGATATGTGGTCTAGTTGTTGGGGAAATTTGCAAATGTGAATTTTGACTTCATTTGCAAAATCTCTCCGAAATTTGTAAAAATGGGCATAACTTTTGCATACTAACTCGGATGAAAACGTTTTTTATATGAAAAATCATCTACTCGAAAAGTTACATCCGAATTTAACGGGGGAACCCCGTTAAACATTTTCAAAATCCTCAAAAACCTAATAGAAAAAAGTTACGAGGCTTTTAAGATCTAGAGTGAAAAAAATCAAAAAAAATTCAAACAGTGGGCAAACTGTGGTCAAACAATGGTCAAACTAATTATTCTAGAATATTAGTGTTACTAAATAATTATTTCTGTTATTTCAATTTTGGTCAAACTGTGGTCAAACTATGGTCAAACAATGGTCAAACTAATTATTCAAGAAATATTAGTGTTACTAAATAATTATTGTTTTTAAAAATAATAGTTTCAAAATAAAACTATGAAATGTGTCACTTCATGCTCAAGCAAAATTCCTGAAGGTTAATAGGATTGGCATCTTAGTATTGTCAGGAAAACAACAAGTGCAGACTTGGAGCGAGGGAGAATAGAACCCGAAAGTTAAGCGTGCTCGGGCTGGGGGAGTGGGAGGATGAGTGACCGTTCGGGAAGTTAGATGATTTGGAATGATGAGGGGTGATTAGAGGATAAATTGAGAAGTGATGAGGGGTGGTGATTACAGACTAGAGGTTAAAATAATTCAGAAATTTGAAAATCATAAAAATTCAAAAAAAATCCAAATAAAACCATAAAATTTCCTTTAGTCCCGGTTGGTTTTACCAACCGGGACTAAAGGTGGAGCTCCACGTGGCCGCGCCCTTTAGTCCCGGTTCTGGATTGAACCGGGACTAAAGGGTTAGGCATTAGTACCGACACTTTAGTCCCGGTTCCAGAACCGGGACTAAAGGCCCTTATGAACCGGGACAACAGGCCCTTTTTCTACCAGTGTTTCCCCCGCCAAAAAAAGTTGTTCATGTTATGTTGGTATGTGCAGTGGATTGATGCAGGGAAATAGTCCTCACGGTCCTTACAATCCATGTTTCCTTCCTATGATCCGAGAAGATTTCTCGAAGAAATCCGTCGGGCCGTGAGCCCTTGGATCGAGCGCAATCAAGCGTCCAGTGACAACTTCGTCTGGCGATGGGGTTGCCCTTTCGGCCGAAACACGCACGCCACTAGCCCCAAGGCTGTCACAACCAAGCAATATCCCCGCCCCAGCGCAATCACAACCAACAGCCCACTGCCGCACCAATCAGCATGTTGTGGAAGCACCAGCCATGTTTTGCACAGCGCTGGCGAAGCACCGGCCATGTTGTCGAAGCAACAGTCTCGGCAATGAGCATGCTGCGGAAGCACGGCGAAGCACTGGCCATTTTGGCGCATCACCGGCGAAGCACCGACTATGTTACCGCAGCACCCGCGAAGCACCGGCCATGTTGTCGAAGCAACAGCCGCAACAACGAGCATGTTGCGGAAGCACGGCGAAGCACCGGCCATGTTGGCGCAACACCAGCGAAGTACCGACTACGTTGCCGCAACACCGGCTATGTTGTCGAAGCGGCGGCCGCACCAAAGAGCATGCCGCGGAAAGCACTGGCTATGTTGCCGCAATACCAGAAAAGCACCGACCATGTAACAGCAGCACTGGCGAAGCACCAACTATGCTGCCGCAGCACTGACCATGTCGTCAAAGTAGTGGCCGCCACAACGAGCATGCCCCGGAAGCACCGACTATGTTGCCGCAACACCGGAGAACTGGCCATATTGCCGAAGCAGTGGCTGCAACATTGGTGAAACCAGCGAGCTCGCAGCACCAGTCATGTTGCCGAAGCAGCATCCGCAAGATGGCAGATGTTGCAACTCGGCGAGCTAGGAGTGCAAGCACCCAGCAGCACGGCCCGGAGCGCCGACGCCAGCAGCACGAGCATGTTGCCGAAGCAGCGCCCGTAACATGAAGGATGTTGAGTTGGTCGCTTGATGGCAGCTGGTTTGTAGCAGCGGGCGCGCTTACAAACCGCAAATGGGTCGGTTGCAACTGTCAAGAAAGAGAGAGATACACGTGAGAGACACAAAGCAGAAGAAGAGGCAGCGAACCATCATGTGGTTGGATGGTTAGAGAGACTGTGGTATCCCCAACCCATTAGGGTTCAAATCCTGGTGCTCACCATCGACGACGAAGTGCCTACGGTGACTTCGTAAATTTCAAAATGATATGTCGGCTCAGTCTTTCAGAGGTGCTTATAGGAGCAGGGTGTGCGTGTGTGTTTTCATAGGGGTGACTGCATGCGTGTGTATATGAGCGCTTGTGTCTGATGTTCAAAAAAAGAAGAAGAGGCAGCGACTCAAGCAGCGGGACGAGACTTGCCTGCTCCTTAAGCGTGCGCCCATCCGTGCTTCCGCCTACGTGGCTTGATTTGATTGGAACAAAATAAGACCCGACCCCATCCCCTTAAAATCAGAGGGGAAGATGATTATATTAGAAAGGAAAAAGAAAAAAAGACAGCCGTAGGATGAGATGGGAGCACGGATGGGAGCATGGGAAGGTAGCAGGCAAGCCGGATCCCAAGCAGCGGACGAGACTTGCCTGCTCCTTAAGCATGCGCCCATCCATGCTCCCGCCTACGTGGCTTGATTTGATTGGAACAAAATAAGACCCGGCCCCACCCCCTTAAAATCAGAGGGGAAGATGATTAGATTAGCAAGGAAAAAGAAAAAAAGACAGCCATAGGATGAGATGGGAGCACGGATGGGAGCATGGGAAGGGAGAAGGCAAGCCGGATCCCAAGCAGCGGACGAGACTTGCCTGCTCCTTAAGCGTGCGCCCATCCATGCT
>NC_041392.1:666986429-667015037 GCF_002162155.2 Triticum dicoccoides | reverse complement strand
CCCTTAAAATCAGAGGGGAAGATGATTAGATTAGAAAGGAAAAAGAAAAAAGACAGCCGTAGGATGAGATGGGAGCACAGATGGGAGCATGGGAAGAGAGCAGGCAAGCCGGATCCCAAGCAGCGGACGAGACTTGCCTGCTCCTTAAGCGTGCGTCCATCCGTGCTCCCGTCTACGTGGCTTGATTTGATTGGAACAAAATAAGACCCGGCCTCACCCCCTTAAAATCAGAGGGGAAGATGATTAGATTAGAAAGGAAAAAGAAAAAAAGACAGTCGTAGGATGAGATGGGAGCACGAATGGGAGCATGGGAAGGGAGCATGCAAGCCTGATCCCAAGCAGCGGACGAGACTTGCCTGCTCCTTAAGTGTGCGCCCATCCGTGCTCCCGCCTACGTGGCTTGATTTGATTGGAACAAAATAAAATCCGGCCCCACCCCCTTAAAATCAGAGGGGAAGATGAGTAGATTAGAAAGGAAAAAGAAAAAAAAGACAGCCGTAGGATGAGATGGGAGCACGGATGGGAGCATGGGAAGGGAGCAGGCAAGCCGGATCCCAAGCAGCGGACGAGACTTGCCTGCTCCTTAAGCATGCGCACATCCGTGCTCCCGCCTACGTGGCTTAATTTGATTGGAACAAAATAAGACCCGGCCCCACCCCCTTAAAATCAGAGGGAAAGATGATTAGATTAGAAAGGAAAAAGAAAAAAGGACAACCGTAGAATGAGATGGGAGCACGGATGGGAGCATGGGAAGGGAGCAGGCAAGCCGAATCCCAAGCAGCGGGCAGAATAAACGAATGGACAACTAAATTTGGGAAAGGAGATATAGATAAAGCCAGCCTGGGATGTTGGAAATATGCCCTAGAGGCAATAATAAAAGCATTATTATTATATTTCTTAGTTCATGATAATTGTCTTTATTCATGCTATAATTGTATTGTCCGGAAATCGTAATACATGTGTGAATAACAGACACCAACATGTCCCTAGTAAGCCTCTAGTTGACTAGCTCGTTGATCAATAGATAGTCATGGTTTCCTGGCTATGGACATTGGATGTCATTGATAACGGGATCACATCATTAGGATAATGATGTGATGGACAAGACCCAATCCTAAGCATAGCGTGAGATCGTGTAGTTCGTTTGCTAGAGCTTTTCTAAATGTCAAGTATCTTTTCCTTTGACCATGAGATCGTGTAACTCCCGGATACCGTAGGAGTGCTTTGGGTGTATCAAACGTCACAACGTAACTGGGTGACTATAAAGGTGCACTACAGGTATCTCCGAAAGTGTCTGTTGGGTTGACACGGATCGAGACTGGGATTTGTCACTCCGTATGACGGAGAGGTATCACTGGGCCCACTCAGTAATGCATCATCATAATGAGCTCAAAGTGACCAAGTGTTTGGTCATGGGATCATGCATTACGGTACGAGTAAAGTGACTTGCCGGTAACGAGGTTGAACGAGGTATAGGGATACCGACGATCGAATCTCGGGCAAGTAACATATCGACTGACAAAGGGAATTGCATACGGGGTTGATTAAATCCTCGACATCGTGGTTCATCCGATGAGATCATCGTGGAGCATGTGGGAGCCAACATGGGTATCCAGATCCCACTGTTGGTTATTGACCGGAGAGCGATCTCGGTCATGTCTACATGTCTCCCGAACCCGTAGGGTCTACACACTTAAGGTTCGGTGACGCTAGGGTTGTAGGGATATGTATATGCAGTAACCCGAATGTTGTTCGGAGTCCCGGATGAGATCCCGGACGTCACGAGGAGTTCCGGAATGGTTCGGAGGTAAAGATTTATATATGGGAAGTCCTGTTTCGGGCATCGGGACAAGTTTCGGGGTTATCGTTATTGTACCGGGACCACCGGAAGGGTCCCGGGGGTCCACCGGGTGGGGCCACCTGTCCCGGGGGGCCACATGGGCTGTAGGGGGTGCGCCTTGGCCTACATGGGCCAAGGGCAACAGCCCCAAGAGGCCCATGCGCCAATAGAAGAAAAAAAGGGGAGAGTCCTAAAGGGGGAAGGCACCTCCGAGGTGCCTTGGGGAGGATGGACTCCTCCCCCCCCCCTTGGACGCACCCTTCCTTGGAGGAAGGGGCAAGGGCTGCGCCTCCCCCTCTCCCTTGGCCCTATATATAGTGGGGAAAAGGAGGAGCAAACCCACCCCAGGCCTTTGGTTGCCTCCTTCTCCCTCCCCGACACCTCCTCCTCCTCCATAGTGCTTAGCGAAGCTCTGCCGGAGTACTGCAGCTCCATCAACACCACGCCGTCGTGCTGCTGCTGGTGCCATCTCCCTCAACCTCTCCTCTCCCCTTGCTGGATCAAGAAGGAGGAGACGTGGCTGTTCCGTACGTGTGTTGAACGCGGAGGTGCCGTCCGTTCGGTGCTAGGATCTCCGGTGATTTGGATCATGTCGTGTTCGACTACATCATCCCCGTTCTTTGAACGCTTCCGCTCGCGATCTACAAGGTACATAGATGCATCTAATCACTCGTTGCTAGATGAACTCATAGATGGATCTTGGTGAAACCGTAGGAAAATTTTTGTTTTCTGCAACGGTCCACAACAGTGGCATCATGAGCTAGGTCTATGCGTAGTTCTTCTTGCACGAGTAGAACACAATTTGTTGTGGGCGTAGATTTGTCAACTTTCTTGCCGCTACTAGTCTTATCTTGCTTCAGCGGTATTGTGGGATGAAGCGGCCCGGACCAACCTTACACGTACGCTTACGTGAGACCGGTTCCACCGACTAACATGCACTAGTTGCATAAGGTGGCTGGCGGGTGTCTGTCTCTCCTACTTTAGTTGAAGCGGATTTGATGAAAAGGGTCCTTATGAAGGGTAAATAGAAGTTGACAAATCACATTGTGGTTTCACGTAGGTAAGAAAACGTTCTTGCTAGAACCCTACTTCAGCCACGTAAAACATGCAACAACAATTAGAGGACGTCTAACTTGTTTTTGCAGCAAGTGCTTTGTGATATGATATGGCCAAAGTTGTGATGAATGATCTATATGTGATGTATGAGATGTTCATGCTATTGTAATAGGAATCACGACTTGCATGTCGATGAGTATGACAACCGGCAGGAGCCATAGGAGTTGTCTTTATTTTTTGTATGACCTGCGTGTCATTGAAGAACGCCATGTAAACTACTTTACTTTATTACTAAACGCGTTAGTCATAGAAGTAGAAGTAGTCGTTGGCGTGACAACTTCATGAAGACACGATGATGGAGATCATGATGATGGAGATCATGGTGTCATGCCGGCGACAAGATGATCATGGAGCCCCGAAGATGAAGATCAAAGGAGCTATATGATATTGGCCATATCATGTCACTACTTTATATAATTGCATGTGATGTTTATTATGTTTTATGCATCTTGTTTACTTAGGACGACGGTAGTAAATAAGATGATCCCTTACAAAATTTCAAGAAGTGTTCTCCCCTAACTGTGCACCGTTGCTACAGTTCGTCGCTTCTAAGCACCACGTGATGATCGGGTGTGATGGATTCTTACGTTCACATACAATGGGTGTAAGACAGTTTTACACAGCGAAAACACTTAGGGTTAACTTGACGAGCCTAGCATGTACAGACATGGCCTCGGAACACGGAGACCGAAAGGTCGGACACGAGTCTTATGGAAGATACGATCAACATGAGAATGTTCACCGATGATGACTAGTCCGTCTCACGTGATGATCGGACACGGCCTAGTCGACTCGGATCGTGTAACACTTAGATGAACAAAGGGATGTCAAATCTGAGTGGGAGTTCATTATAATTTGATTAGATGAACTTAATTATCATGAACTTAGTCTAAATATTTTACAATATGTCTTGTAGATCAAATGGCCAACGTAGTCCTCAACTTCAACGCGTTCCTAGAGAAAACTAAGCTGAAAGACGATGGCAGCAACTACACGGACTGGGTCCGGAACCTGAGGATCATCCTCATAGCTGCCAAGAAAGATTATGTCCTACAAGCACCGCTAGGTGATGCACCTGTTCTCCCTGCAGAACAAGATGTTATGAACGCTTGGCAGGCACGTACCGATGACTACTCCCTCGTTCAGTGCGGCATGCTTTACAGCCTAGAGCCGGGGCTCCAAAAGCGTTTTGAGAGACATGGAGCATATGAGATGTTCGAAGAGCTGAAAATGGTTTTTCAAGCTCATGCCCGGGTCGAGAGATATGAAGTCTCCGACAAATTCTTCAGCTGCAAGATGGAGGAAAATAGTTCTGTCAGTGAGCACATACTCACTATGTCTGGGTTACATAACCGCTTGACTCAGCTGGGAGTTAATCTCCCGGATGATGCGGTCATTGACAGAATCCTCCAGTCGCTTCCACCAAGCTACAAGAGCTTTGTGATGAACTTCAATATGCAGGGGATGGAAAAGACCATTCCTGAAGTATTTGCTATGCTGAAATCAGCAGAGGTAGAAGTCAAGAAGGAACATCAAGTGTTGATGGTCAATAAAACCACTAAGTTCAAGAAGGGCAAGGGTAAAAAGAACTTCAAGAAGGACGGCAAGGTAGTTGCCGCGCCCAGCAAGCAAGCTGCCGGGAAGAAGCCAAAGACTGGACCCAAGCCCGAGACTGAGTGCTTTTATTGCAAGGGAAGTGGTCAATGGAAGCGGAATTGCCCCAAATACTTAGCGGACAAGAAGGCCGGCAACACCAAAGGTATATTTGATATACATGTAATTGATGTGTACCTTACCAGTAATCGTAGTGACTCCTGGGTATTTGATACCGGTGCCGTTGCTCATATTTGTAACACACAGCAGGAGCTGCGGAATAAACGGAGACTGGCAAAGGATGAGGTGACGATGCGCGTCGGGAATGGTTCCAAGGTCGATGTGATCGCCGTCGGCACGCTACCTCTACATTTACCTACGGGATTAGTTTTGAACCTCAATAATTGTTATTTTGTACCAAGTTTGAGCATGAACATTGTATCAGGATCTTGTTTAATTCGAGATGGCTACTCATTTAAATCCGAGAATAATGGTTGTTCTATTTATATGAGAGATATGTTTTATGGTCATGCTCCGATGGTGAATGGTTTATTCTTTATGAATCTCGAGCGTAATGCTACACATATTCATAGTGTAAGTACCAAAAGATGTAAGATTGATAGTGATAGTCCCACATACTTGTGGCACTGCCGCCTTGGTCACATAGGTGTCAAACGCATGAAGAAGCTCCATGCTGATGGACTTTTAGAGTCTCTTGATTACGAATCATTTGACACGTGCGAACCATGCCTCATGGGTAAAATGACCAAGACTCCGTTCTCAGGAACAATGGAGCGAGCAACCAACTTATTGGAAATCATACATACTGATGTGTGCGGTCCAATGAGTGTTGAGGCTCGCGGTGGCTATCGTTATGTTCTCACCCTCACTGATGACTTGAGTAGATATGGGTATGTCTACTTAATGAAACACAAGTCTGAGACCTTTGAAAAGTTCAAGGAATTTCAGAGTGAAGTTGAGAATCAACGTGACAGGAAAATCAAGTTTCTACGATCAGATCGTGGAGGAGAATACTTGAGTCACGAGTTTGGTACACACTTAAGAAAATGTGGAATAGTTTCACAACTCACGCCGCCTGGAACACCTCAGCGTAATGGTGTGTCCGAACGTCGTAATCGCACTCTATTAGATATGGTGCGATCTATGATGTCTCTTGCCGATTTACCACTATCTTTTTGGGGCTATGCTTTAGAGACTGCCGCATTCACTTTAAATAGGGCACCGTCGAAATCCGTTGAGACGACACCGTATGAATTATGGTTTGGGAAGAAACCTAAGCTGTCGTTTCTAAAAGTTTGGGGATGCGATGCTTATGTCAGGAAACTTCAACCTGAAAAGCTCGAACCCAAATCGGAAAAATGCGTCTTCATAGGATACCCTAAAGAAACTATTGGGTATGTCTTCTACCTCAGATTCGAAGGCAAGATCTTTGTTGCCAAGAATGGGTCCTTTCTGGAGAAAGAGTTTCTCTCGAAAGAAGTAAGTGGGAGGAAAGTAGAGCTTGATGAAGTATTACCTCTTGAACCGGAAAAAGGCGCAACTCAAGAAAATGTTCCTGAGGTGCCTGCACCGACTAGAGAGGAAGTTAATGATGATGATCAAGATACTTCTGATCAAGCTCCTATTGAAATTCGAAGGTCCACAAGGACACGTTCCGCACCAGAGTGGTACGGCAACCCTGTCTTGGAAATCATGTTGTTAGACAACAGTGAACCTTCGAACTATGAAGAAGCGATGGCTGGCCCGGATTCCGACAAATGGCTAGAAGCCATGAAATCCGAGATAGGATCCATGTATGAAAACGAAGTGTGGACTTTGACTGAATTGCCCGTTGAACGGTGAGCCATAGAAAATAAATGGATCTTTAAGAAGAAGACAGACGCGGATGGTAATGTGACCATCTATAAAGCTCGGCTTGTCGCTAAGGGTTATCGACAAGTTCAAGGGGTTGACTACGATGAGACTTTCTCACCGGTAGCGAAGCTGAAGTCCGTCCGAATCATGTTAGCAATTGCCGCATTTTATGATTATGAAATTTGGCAAATGGATGTCAAAACGGCATTCCTTAATGGTTTCCTTAAGGAAGAATTGTATATGATGCAGCCGGAAGGTTTTGTCGATCCTAAGAATGCTGACAAGGTGTGCAAGCTCCAACGCTCGATTTATGGGCTGGTGCAAGCATCTCGGAGTTGGAACATTCGCTTTGATGAGATGATCAAAGCGTTTGGGTTCACACAGACTTATGGAGAAGCCTGCGTTTACAAGAAAGTGAGTGGGAGCTCTATAGCATTTCTCATATTATATGTAGATGACATACTTTTGATGGGAAATGATATAGAACTCTTGGACAGCATTAAGGCCTACTTGAATAAAAGTTTTTCAATGAAGGACCTTGGAGAAGCTGCTTATATATTAGGCATCAAGATCTATAGGGATAGATCGAGACGCCTCATAGGTCTTTCACAAAGCACATATCTTGATAAGATTTTGAAGAAGTTCAAAATGGATCAGTCCAAGAAAGGGTTCTTGCCTGTTTTGCAAGGTGTGAAATTGAGCTCAGCTCAATGTCCGACCACGGCAGAAGATATAGAAGAGATGAGTGTCATCCCCTATGCCTCAGCCATAGGTTCTATTATGTATGCCATGCTGTGTACCAGACCTGATGTAAACCTTGCCGTAAGTTTGGTAGGAAGGTACCAGAGTAATCCCGGCAAGGAACACTGGACAGCGGTCAAGAATAACCTGAAGTACCTGAAAAGGACTAAGGAAATGTTTCTCGTTTATGGAGGTGACGAAGAGTTCGTCGTAAAGGGTTAGCTTCGACACAGATCTGGATGACTCTAAGTCACAGACCGGATATGTGTATATTTTGAATGGTGGGGCAGTAAGCTGATGCAGTTGCAAGCAGAGCGTCATGGCGGGATCTACATGTGAAGCGGAGTACATGGCAGCCTCGGAGGCAGCACATGAAGCAATATGGGTGAAGGAGTTCATCACCGACCTAGGAGTCATACCGAATGCGTCGGGGCCGATCAAGCTCTTCTGTGACAACACTGGAGCTATTGCACTTACCAAGGAGCCCAGGTTTCACAAGAAGACAAGGCACATCAAGCGTCGCTTCAACTCCATTCGTGAAAATGTTCAAGATGGAGACATAGAGATTTGTAAAGTACATACGGACCTGAATATAGCGGATCCGTTGACTAAACCTCTCCCTAGAAAAAAAAATCAACACCAGAATTCCATGGGTGTTCGATTCATCACAATGTAACTAGATTATTGACTCTAGTGCAAGTGGGAGACTATTGGAAATATGCCCTAGAGGCAATAATAAAAGCATTATTATTATATTTCTTAGTTCATGATAATTGTCTTTATTCATGCTATAATTGTATTATCCGGAAATCGTAATACATGTGTGAATAACAGACACCAACATGTCCCTAGTAAGCCTCTAGTTGACTAGCTCGTTGATCAATAGATAGTCATGGTTTCCTGGCTATGGACATTGGATGTCATTGATAACGGGATCACATCATTAGGATAATGATGTGATGGACAAGACCCAATCCTAAGCATAGCGTGAGATCGTGTAGTTCGTTTGCTAGAGCTTTTCTAAATGTCAAGTATCTTTTCCTTTGACCATGAGATCGTGTAACTCCTGGATACCGTAGGAGTGCTTTGGGTGTATCAAACGTCACAACATAACTGGGTGACTATAAAGGTGCACTACAGGTATCTCCGAAAGTGTCTGTTGGGTTGACACGGATCGAGACTGGGATTTGTCACTCCGTATGACGGAGAGGTATCACTGGGCCCACTCGGTAGTGCATCATCATAATGAGCTCAAAGTGACCAAGTGTTTGGTCACGGGATCATGCATTACGGTATGAGTAAAGTGACTTGCCGGTAACGAGGTTGAACGAGGTATAGGGATACCGACGATCGAATCTCGGGCAAGTAACATATCGACTGACAAAGGGAATTGCATACGGGGTTGATTAAATCCTCGACATCGTGGTTCATCCGATGAGATCATCGTGGAGCATGTGGGAGCCAACATGGGTATCCAGATCCCGCTGTTGGTTATTGACCGGAGAGCGATCTCGGTCATGTCTACATGTCTCCCGAACCCGTAGGGTCTACACACTTAAGGTTTGGTGACGCTAGGGTTGTAGGGATATGTATATGCAGTAACCCGAATGTTGTTCGGAGTCCCGGATGAGATCCCGGACGTCACAAGGAGTTCCGGAATGGTCCGGAGGTAAAGATTTATATATGGGAAGTCCTGTTTCGGGCATCGGGACAAGTTTCGGGGTTATCGGTATTGTACCGGGACCACCGGAAGGGTCCCGGGGGTCCACCGGGTGGGGCCACCTATCCCGGGGGGCCACATGGGCTGTAGGGGGTGCGCCTTGGCCTACATGGGCCAAGGGCACCAGCCCCAAGAGGCCCATGCGCCAAGAGAAGAAAAAAAGGGGAGAGTCCTAAAGGGGGAAGGCACCTCCGAGGTGCCTTGGGGAGGATGGACTCCTCCCCCCCCCCCCTTGGCCGCACCCTTCCTTGGAGGAAGGGGCAAGGGCTGCGCCTCCCCCTCTCCCTTGGCCCTATATATAGTGGGGAAAAGGAGGAGCAAACCCACCCCAGGCCTTTGGTTGCCTCCTTCTCCCTCCCCGACACCTCCTCCTCCTCCATAGTGCTTAGCGAAGCTCTGCCGGAGTACTGCAGCTCCATCAACACCACGCCGTCGTGCTGCTGCTGGTGCCATCTCCCTCAACCTCTCCTCTCCCCTTGCTGGATCAAGAAGGAGGAGACGTGGCTGTTCCGTACGTGTGTTGAACGCGGAGGTGCCGTCCGTTCGGTGCTAGGATCTCCGGTGATTTGGATCATGTCGTGTTCGACTACATCATCCCCGTTCTTTGAACGCTTCCGCTCGCGATCTACAAGGTACATAGATGCATCTAATCACTCGTTGCTAGATGAACTCATAGATGGATCTTGGTGAAACCGTAGGAAAATTTTTGTTTTCTGCAACGTTCCACAACATGGGACACATGACAAACGCTGAAGGCGACGGACGCAATCGTGGGATCAGCCAGTTGTTTTGAATCATTTTCCTTATCTTTACCTAATAATAAAGTAAATTGGATTTCTTTCGTTCGTTATGACATTTTTTAAAAAAGTCCCTCTATTTCAGAGAATTCAACCCGCAGTCCTGCTTTAAGTTAAAACGAATCGTTATTTTCGTATTTTACACAAAGGTCCCTGTCTTTTCTTGAAATGAACCCGCCATCCAGATTTAAGTCACACCCGAACCGTTATTTAACATTTTTCGAAACCCCCCTGATGTTTTAGGTAATTCATCGGTAGATCATATTTAAGTCAAACAAATGCTTTTTAAAATCATCCATATCTTTTAAACCGTAACTTCGATTTGAACATGTTATATATGAAATTTGATTAGAAAAATATGTAAAATATGAATATAAGATTATTTTTACCAATTAAGTATTTTTAAATATTATTTTATAATATATTTAAGTCAAACCAAATGATTTTCTAAATTATCTGTATCTTTTAAACCGTAACTTCGATTTTAACATATTATATATGAAATTTTATTAGAAAAATGTGTGGAATCTAAATATGATGTTAATTTTACCTATTAAATATTTTTAAAATACTAGCAAAATGCCCCGCGCGTTGCTGCGAAAATTTGCATGAAACAAAAAATGCATGAACTAATGAATCTAGTTAGTCTCTTTACAGTTCATCTTGTAGCAAGATAACTTGGTTTCCTCTCTAAGCAAAATCCGCATGTACGTTTCATTTTCTTCGATCAAGCACAGAAGTGTAAGCTACATGCATGCGGCCGTTTCTCTCCGGACTAAAACACACTCTAGGCGTGAGTTACTGCATGCATGCATCAGTTACTATATGTGCCTGGTGGGGCTGCTCTCAGCACGTAGATCAGATGGCTATTGTAGATTGATCTAATATATCCAACAGCTAAGTTAATTTTGATGATGTGGCTTAAGGAGAAGTTAGAGAATTCCTTATAGTGGGGGCTAGCTATTTAGATATAGTAGATGGGTCCTACGCCGAGGAAAAAAATATGGTGAATCATTTCAACATTTGGTAGTTCCATAAATTTATATCAATATTGTTTTGTAGCTTTTTTTTACATCATAAATACGCAGGACTACCGCCCTTGGTTGGCGTAGAGCAAAAGGGCCCGTGTGTTGCAACGGAAGGAAAAAAACATAATCTTCAATGGCTATGAGCCTATGACCACATTTTGCTGATTTCAACATACTATGTACAATAATACTGTTGTGGTGAATTTCCTTACAAAAATTGATTGTGCAATTGGGAGGAGATAAGAATGATAACAACAGTTGGACGTTGTACATTGTACAGTTTGACTACGTAGCCAGCTAGCAAAGCTAGCCATATCAAGTTGCGGTCTACCGGAAGTTCCTAGGTCATCACACTGTAGCATGCGAGCACCTCGCTATACTAACTTATAGTTTCATGGACAATTCCCAGAATTTATTTTCCTTCACCCTATACAACCTTCCTTCCCGTGATATATGTGCATGGCAGCTTTTCCTTCACAATTCTGGAATTTATTTTCCTTCAGCCTACAATCCCTCCTCCACGTGAGTGTGCATGCATGGCCCCGGGAATTTATTCCTTCATTGCAGCCTCACAATCCTGGGGATTTACAATTAATTCCTTCGTGGCAACATCCTTTTGTTCCCTCTTTCTATTGATCTTTCAGGTGGCTTGCATATTTCAATTCATAACCGTATTTAAATTGATGGGTTTGGATATGAAGTACCGAGGTGGTACTATCTTTGAACAAATAATCTCTTATATATAAATACAAAAGGGGGATGCTAGCTCAGTTGAAACTTTCAGTGTGCACGCACAATCATAATTGTATTTTAGTACCACCTCGTGTATATGTTTTAAATTTAACCAGAAAGCGTAAATTCACGGGAAGAAGCGTATTATGACGGTGAACCCGATAAAGTCAATCCGTGCTTTATTATTAGGGATAGATTGTTATGGAAGCAAACTTATAATTTATAGCGCAAGATTCTTTTTTTTTCATACCGGCGATCCGCATTGCAAATAAACACCCCACTATAATCATATACGAAAAAAAACATCGATAACTACACATGCATACCTCTAAAAAATGTCGCAGGGGAAAATAACAGATTTCTCATCGCGAGAGTGAGAGAAAGCGAGCGAGAGAGAGAGAGGGGGGGGGGAGGGAGAGAGAGCGAGAGGGAGGAGAGAGGGAGAGAGATACGCATTAGGATTAACCATATTCAAAACACGTTTTTTGTTGTTTTGTGTGAACACCAAGGCCATCGCCGGCGAGGGTGAGAAGGAGGATAAGCGGCAACACAAATATGATGCCTCGGAAAAATAAAAGAGATGGACCTATTGTGGTCTTGAGTGATGGTTGTTGAGTTAAGAGTGTGTGTTATGTTTTCTCTCCCGTTGCAACGCACGGACTCTTTTGCTAGTATTTATTATAAAAGTTGATTGGAACTACAAAAGCATATCAAACATAAAAAAAATACATCGAGATTCCGAGACAATTAAACGACCACTACTGCCGCTAGCTATCAGAGCTGGTTTGACCTTGTCTTTGACAGCAGAAAAGTCTTCATGCACACTGGAGCCATAGTCGTTACATTGAACAATTGCATATATCTGAAGCACCTACCACATGACGAGAAACCCTAACCCCACCACTCCAAGGGGACCGCAAAAAATCTATGTCGGAGCTTCGTCGATTATGTCCAGACAGACGAACTCAATGACGATCGAAGCCCGAAAGATAAACTCGAAGAAGAAGCATCGCAATCCACCTAAGAGCCGCACCTGCAAGGACTAAAAAACCCGACATAAACTACTAATCGAAGAGGAGGCACCAGGATTGCCCTCCCCGCCACCGACCGCCGGAGAGGCAGGCAGAGGGTAGGCGAATCCACTGGCTCGCCAATAAAGTCTGGAGAAGAGAGTTTGCCCTAGCCGTCTAGGGTTAGGGAAGGAATTCGAAAGGAGATCTCTCGGCAGTATGGAAAAGTCTTCTTCTCTCTCAAATATGTCATTCTTTTTATCCTTTTGCTGCTCTGTTTTTGTGGTTGCACTTATAAACTTTTATGGAATTTGATTGGCAAGTTCAAGGTGTGAAGGATAGCTGTAGGATATTTTTCAGAATGAATAGCCACATGTCGGATGAACTTTACACCATGGCATGCGCTTGTACGGTGGTTGATTTATGTGAATTCATAAGTAATACCATCTGCATCTGTAATTTTTCAACAACTGAACACATTGATTAACTGCCTCATTTTTTTTAAAGAAAGGGGTTTCCCCCTGCCCCAACTTTATTAAGCCAAGGCAAACGGCAACCAACATAATACTGTTAACAGCGCTCAGCGGCAACCAGAGAGTAGCTGCCACAGACAGAGAAAAGCAAAGATCTGAAACTGCCCTATTACAAGTTTCAAGAGGGTCCAACTAGGAGGGTACATAACCAGGTGACAGAACATGCCAGCTTATACAAAGCTAAGATAGGTTAGAGTACATCACCTAGCGGTACCCCTGATAGCAGCATCACCGCCACATGATCCTAAGCAATTCCTTCCTTCGATGATCCAAAAGTCTTAAACACCGGAGAAGAAGCGCACCTTGAGCCTCTGAGCATAAGATTTTCCACCGTCTGATCGTTGCCCCCAACAGGTCTAGGACACAGCATATACTTCGCCATCTTCTCCCCTGGAAAACAAAATCATTCCGAAATCGCCATAAGCTCCACAAGGTAGCAGCAGTAAAAATATTTAAAGCTTCATAGTACTTTCTCCTCTTCTAGAAAGAAGACAGTAGTTCAAAAGATTCAGGTGCAGAAATATTAAAGCTATCTGTTGGAAATATGCCCTAGAGGCAATAATAAAAGTGTTATTATTATATTTCTTTGTTCATGATAATAGTCTTTTATTCATGCTATAACTGTATTATCCGGAAATCGTAATACACGTGTGAATACATAGACCACAATATGTCCCTAGTGAGCCTCTAGTTGACTAGCTCGTTGTAATCAACAGATAGTCATGGTTTCCTGGCTATGGACATTGGATGTCGTTGATAACGGGATCACATCATTAGGAGAATGATGTGATGGACAAGACCCAATCCTAAGCCTAGCACAAAGATCGTGTAGTTCGTTTGCTAGAGCTTTGCCAATGTCAAGTATCTCTTCCTTTGACCATGAGAGCGTGTAACTCCTGGATACCGTAGGCGTGCTTTGGGTGTATCAAACGTCACAACGTAACTGGGTGACTATAAAGGTGCACTACAGGTATCTCCGAAAGTATCTATTGTTTTATGCGGATCGAGACTGGGATTTGTCACTCCGTGTAAACGGAGAGGTATCTCTGGGCCCACTCGGTAGGACATCATCATATGTGCAATGTGACCAAGGAGTTGATCACGGGATGATGTGTTACGGAACGAGTAAAGTGTCTTGCCGGTAACGAGATTGAACAAGGTATTGGATACCGATGATCGAATCTCGGGCAAGTAACATACCGCTAGACAAAGGGAATTGTATACGGGATTGATTAAGTCCTTAACATCGTGGTTCATCCGATGAGATCATCGTGGAACATGTGGGAGCCATCATGGGTATCCAGATCCCGCTGTTGGTTATTGATCAGAGAACGTCTCGGTCATGTCTGCATGTCTCCCGAACCCGTAGGGTCTACACACTTAAGGTTCGATGACGCTAGGGTTATAAAGGAAGTTTGTATGTGGTTACCGAATGTTGTTCGGAGTCCCGGATGAGATCCCGGACGTCACGAGGAGTTCCGGAATGGTCCGGAGGTGAAGATTTATATATGGGAAGTCCTATTTTGGCCACTGGAAAATGTTCGGGATTTTTCGGTATTGTATCGGGAAGGTTCTAGAAGGTTCTGGAGTGGAGCCCACCTGCATGGGGGGACCCACATGAACGTGGGTAGTGGGGGAAAGTCCCCACACCCCTGGTCAAGGCGCACCAAGATCCCCCCTTAGAAGGAATAAGATCATATCCCAAAGGGATAAGATCAAGATCCCTAAAAAGGGGGGATAGCAATCGGTGGGGAAGGAAATGATGGGATTTCTTTCCTCCCACCTTTGCCAACGCCCCAATGGACTTGGAGGGCAAGAAACCAGCCCCCTCCACCCCTATATATAGTGGGGAGGCGCATGGGAGCTTCACCCTTGCCCCTGGCGCAGCCCTCCCTCTCCCAAGTGCTCCTCCTCTCTCGCGGTGCTTGGCGAAGCCCTGCAGGATTACCACGCTCCTCCACCACCACCACGCCGTTGTGCTGCTGCTGGATGGAGTCTTCCTCAACCTCTCCCTCTCTCCTTGCTGGATCAAGGCTTGGGAGACGTCACCGGGCTGTACGTGTGTTGAACGCGGAGGTGCCGTGCGTTCGGCACTTGATCATTGGTGATTTGAATCACGACGAGTACGACTCCATCAACCCCGTTCACTTGAACGCTTCCGCTTAGCGATCTACAAGGGTATGTAGATGCACTCTCCTTCCCCTCGTTGCTAGTCTCTCCATCGATAGATCTTGGTGACACGTAGGAAAATTTTGAATTTCTGCTACGTTCCCCAACAGTGGCATCATGAGCTAGGTCTATTGCGTAGATTCTTTGCACGAGTAGAACACAAAGTAGTTGTGGGCGTTGATGTTGTTCACTATGCTTACCGTTACTAGTCCAATCTTGTTTCGACGGTATTGTGGGATGAAGCGGCCCGGACCGACCTTACACGTACTCTTACGTGAGACAGGTTCCACCGATTGACATGCACTTGGTGCATAAGGTGGCTAGCGGGTGCCAGTCTCTCCCACTTTAGTCGAAACGGATTCGATGAAAAGGGTCCTTATGAAGGGTAAATAGCAATTGACATATCACGTTGTGGTGTTGCGTAGGTAAGAAACGTTCTTGCTAGAAACCCATAGCAGCCACGTAAAACATGCAACAACAATTAGAGGACGTCTAACTTGTTTTTGCAGGGTATGCTATGTGATGTGATATGGCCAACAAGAATGTGATGAATGATATGTGATGTACGAGATTGATCATGTTCTTGTAATAGGATTCATGACTTGCATGTCGATGAGTATGACAACCGGCAGGAGCCATAGGAGTTGTCTTTATTTATTGTATGACCTGCGTGTCATTGAAGAACGCCATGTAAACTACTTTACTTTATTGCTAAACGTGTTAGTCATAGAAGTGGAAGTAGTCGTTGGCGTGACAACTTCATGAAGACACGATGATGGAGATCATGATGATGGAGATCATGGTGTCATGCCGGTGACAAGATGATCATGGAGCCCCGAAGATGAAGATCAAAGGAGCTATATGATATTGGCCATATCATGTCACTACTCTATTTGATTGCATGTGATGTTTATCATGTTTATGCATCTTGCTTGCTTAGAACGACGGTAGTAAATAAGATGATCCCTTACAACAATTTCAAGAAGTGTTCTCCCCTAACTGTGCACCGTTGCTACAGTTCGTCGCTTCTAAGCACCACGTGATGATCGGGTGTGATGGATTCTTACGTTCACATACAACGGGTGTAAGACAGATTTACACAGCAATACACTTAGGGTTAACTTGACGATCCTAGCATGTACAGACATGGCCTCGGAACACGGAGACCGAAAGGTCGAGCATGAGTCGTATAGTAGATACGATCAACATGAAGATGTTCACCGACGTTGGCTAGTCCGTCTCACGTGATGATCGGACACGGCCTAGTTGACTCGGATCATGTGATCACTTAGATGACCAGAGGGATGTCTATCTGAGTGGGAGTTTATAAGATGAACTTAATTATCTTGAACATAGTCAAAAGACCTTTTGCAAATTATGTCATAGCTCGCGCTTTAGTTCTACTGTTTAGTTATGTTCCTAGAGAAAATATAGTTGAAAGTTGACAGTAGCGATTATGCAATCAGTAGAAAGCTTATGTCCTTAATGCACCGCTCAGTGTGCCGAACCCCAAATGTCGTTTGTGGATGTTGTGAACATCAGACATACACGTTTTGATAACTACGTGATAGTTCAGTGAAACGGTTTAGAGTTGAGGCATCAAAGACGTTTTTCGAAATGTCGCGGAACATATGAGATGTTTCGAGGGCTGAAATTGGGATTTCAGGCTCGTGCCCACGTCAAGAGGTATAAGACCTCCGACGATTTTCTTAGCCTGCAAACTAACGGAGAAAAGCTCAATCGTTGAGCTTGTGCTCAGATTGTCTGAGTGCAACAATCACTTGAATCGAGTGGGAGTTATCTTCCATATGAGATAGTGATGTTTCTCCAAAGTCATTGCCACCAAGCTGCTAGAGCTTTGTGATGAACTATAACATATCAGGGATAGATATGATGATCCTTGAGGTAGTCACGATGTTTGACACCGCGAAAGTAGAAATCAAGAAGGAGCATCAATTGTTGATGATTGGTGAAACCACTAGTTTCAAGAAGGGCAAGGGCTAGAAGGGATACTTCATGAAACGGCAAATCAGCTGCTGCTCTAGTGAAGAAACCCAAGGTTGAACCCAAACCCGAGACTAAGTGCTTCAGTAATAAGGGGAACAACCACTGGAGCAGAATTACCCTAGATACTTGGTAGATGAGAAGGCTGGCAAGGTCGATAGAAGTATATTGGATATACATTATGTTAATGTGTACTTTACTAGTATTCCTAGTAGCACCAGGGTATTAGATACCAGTTCGGTCGCTAAGTGTTAGTAACTCGAAATAAAGGCTACGGAATAAATGGAGATTAGCTAAAGGTGAGCTGACGATATGTGTTGGAAGTGTTTCCAATGTTGATATGATCAAGCATCGCACGCTCCCTCTACCATCGAGATTGGTGTTTGCGTTAACCATAGACATGATTGGATTATGTCTATCGCAATACAGTTATTCATTTAAGGAGAATAATGGTTACTCTGTTTATTTGAATAATACCTTGAATGGTCTTGCACCTACAATGAATGGTTTATTGAATCTCGATCGTAGTGATACACATGTTCATGCCAAAAGATAGTAATGATAGTACCACCTACTTGTGGCACTGCCACGTAAGTCACATCGGTATAAAACGCATGAAGAAGCTCCATGTTGATGGATCTTTGGGCTCACTCGGTTTTGAAAAGTTTGAGACATGCGAACCATGTCTATTGGTGTATATGCATGAAGAAACTCCATGCAAATGGACCGTTTGAACTCACTTGATCTTGAATCACTTGAGACATGCAAATCATACCACATGGGCAAGATGACTGAAATCCTCGGTTTCAGTAAAATGGAACAAGATAGAAACTTGTTGGAAGTAACACATTTTGATGTGTGCAGTCCAATGAGTGTTGAGGAATGCAGTGAATATCGTTATGTTCTTACTTCACAGATGATTCGAGTAGATGTTGAGAATATTTACTTGATGAAACACAAGTCTGAATTATTGAATGGTTCAAGTAATTTCAGAGTGAAGTAGAAGATCATCATGACAAGAGGATGAAATGTCTATGATATGATCACAGAGATGAGTATCTGAGTTACAAGCTTTGGCACACAATTATGACATTGTGGAAATTGTTTCACAATTAATACCGCCTGGAACACCATAGTTTGATGGTGTGTCCGAACATCATAACTGCACCCTATTGGATATGATGCATACCATGATGTCTCTTATCGAGTTACCACTATCGTTCATGGGTTAGGCATTAGAGACAACCACATTCACTTTAAATAGGGCACCACGTAATTCCGTTGAGATGACACCGTATGAATTATGGTTTAGAGAAACCTAAGTTGTCGTTTCTTAAAGGTTTGGGGCTGCGATGCTTATGTGAAAAAGTTTCAGGATTGATAAGCTCGAACCCAAAGCGGATAAAATGCATCTTCATAGGACACCCAAAATAGTTGGGTATACCTCCTAATTCAGATCCGAAAGCAATATGGATTGTTTCTTGAATCGGGTCCTTTCTCGAGAAAAGGTTTGTCTTGAAAAGTTGAGTGGGAGGATGGTGGAGACTTGATATGGTTATTGAACCATCACTTCAACCAGTGTGTATCAGGGCACAGGAAGTTGTTCCCGTGGCACCTACACCAATTGAAGTAGAAGCTTATGATAGTGATCATGAAGTTTCGGATCAAGTCACTGCCGTACCTCGTAGGGTGACAAGGATACGTACTACTTCAGAGTGGTACAGTAATCCTGTCTTGAAGGTCATGTTGCTAGACAACAATGAACCTATGAGCTATGGAGAAGTGATGGTGGGCCCAAATTCCGACAAATGTTTAGAAGCCATGAAATCCGAGATAGGATCCATGTATCAGAACAAAGCATGGACTTTGGTGGACTTGCCCAAAGATCGGCAAGCCATTGAGATAAATGGATCTTTAAGAAGAAGATGGGCGTGGATGGTAATGTCACCATCTATGAAGCTCGACTTGTGGCGAAGAGTTTTTCACAAGTTCAAGGAGTTGACTGCGATGAGATTTTCTCATCCGTAGTGATGCTTAAGTCCGTCGGATTCATGTTAGCATTAGCTGCATTTATGAAATCTGGCAGATGGATGACAAAACGAGTTTCCTTACCAGTCTTCGTATGGAAAGGTTGTATGTGATACAAATCAGAAAGTTTTTGTCGATCCTAAGGATGCTAAAAGGTATGCTAGCTCCAGCGATCCTTACATGGACTGGAGTAAGCATCTCGGAGTTGGAATGTGCGCTTTGATAAGATGATCAAAGATTTTGGGTTTATACAAAGTTTATGAGAAACTTGTATTTCCAAAGAAGTGAGTGGGAGCACTATAGAATTTCTGATGAGTATATGTTGTTGACATATTGATGATCAGAAATGATGTAGAATTTCTAGAAAGCATATAGGGTTATTTGAAAACTGTTTTTCAATGGAAAACCTGGATTAGGCTACTTGAACAATAAGCATCAAGATCTATAAGATAGATCAAAATGCTTAATAGTACTTTCAAATGAGCACGTACCTTGACATGATCTTGAAGGTGTTCAAGATGGATCAGTCAAAGAAGGAATTCTTGCCTGAGATGTAAGGTATGAAGTTAAGACTTAAAATCTCGACCACGGCAGAATAGAGAGAAAGGACGAAGGTCGTCCCCTATGCTTTTATCATAGGCTCTCTACAGTATGCTATGCTGTGTACCGCACCTGTAGTGTGCCTTGCCATGAGTCAGTCAAGGGGTACAAGAGTGATCCAAGAATGGATCACAGGACAGCGGTCAAAGTTATCCTTAGTAACTAGTGGACTAAGGAATTTTCTCGATTATGGACGTGATAAAGAGTTCGACGTAAAGAGTTATGTCGATGCAAGCTTAACACCTATCCGGATAGCTCTGAGTAGAAATACCGGATACGTATAATGGAGCAACTTTTAGTATAGCTCCAAGTAGAACAGTTATTTGGAATAGCTCTAAATAGAGCGTGGTAGCTACATCTAGGAGATGACATAGAGATTTGTAAAGCACACACGGATCTAAAAGGTTCAGACCCGTTGACTATAACCTCTCTCACAAGCATAACATGATCAAACCCATAACTCATCGAGTGTTAAACACATAGTGATGTGAACTAGACTACTAACTCTAGTAAACTCTTGGGTATTAGTCACATGGCGATGTGACCTGTGAGTGTTAATCACATGGCGATGTGAACTGGATTATTGACTCTAGTGCAAGTGGGAGACTGTTGGAAATATGCCCTAGAGGCAATAATAAAAGTGTTATTATTATATTTCTTTGTTCATGATAATAGTCTTTTATTCATGCTATAATTGTATTATCCAGAAATCGTAATACACGTGTGAATACATAGACCACAATATGTCCCTAGTGAGCCTCTAGTTGACTAGCTCGTTGTGATCAACAGATAGTCATGGTTTCCTGGCTATGGACATTGGATGTCGTTGATAACGGGATCACATCATTAGGAGAATGATGTGATGGACAAGACCCAATCCTAAGCCTAGCACAAAGATCGTGTAGTTCGTTTGCTAGAGCTTTGCCAATGTCAAGTATCTCTTCCTTTGACCATGAGAGCGTGTAACTCCTGGATACCGTAGGAGTGCTTTGGGTGTATCAAACGTCACAACGTAACTGGGTGACTATAAAGGTGCACTACAGGTATCTCCGAAAGTATCTATTGTTTTATGCGGATCGAGACTGGGATTTGTCACTCCGTGTAAACGAAGAGGTATCTCTGGGCCCACTCGGTAGGACATCATCATATGCGCAATGTGACCAAGGAGTTGATCATGGGATGATGTGTTACGGAACGAGTAAAGTGACTTGCCGGTAACGAGATTGAACAAGGTATTGGATACCGACGATCGAATCTCGGGCAAGTAACATACCGCTAGACAAAGGGAATTGTATACGGGATTGATTAAGTCCTTGACATCGTGGTTCATCCGATGAGATCATCGTGGAACATGTGGGAGCCATCATGGGTATCCAGATCCCGCTGTTGGTTATTGACCAGAGAACGTCTCGGTCATGTCTGCATGTCTCCCGAAACCGTAGGGTCTACACACTTAAGGTTTGATGAAGCTAGGGTTATAAAGGAAGTTTGTATGTGGTTACCTAATGTTGTTCGGAGTCCCGGATGAGATCCCGGACGTCACGAGGAGTTCCGGAATGGTCCGGAGGTAAAGATTTATATATGGGAAGTCCTATTTTGGCCACTGGAAAATGTTCGGGATTTTTCGGTATTGTACCGGGAAGGTTCTAGAAGGTTCCGGAGTGGGGCCCACCTGCATGGGGGGACCCACATGAACGTGGGTAGTGGGGGAAAGGCCCCACACCCCTGGTCAAGGCGCACCAAGATCCCCCCTTAGAAGGAATAAGATCATATCCCAAAGGGATAAGATCAAGATCCCTAAAAAGGGGGGATAGCAATCGGTGGGGAAGGAAATGATGGGATTTCTTTCCTCCCACCTTTGCCAACGCCCCAATGGACTTGGAGGGCAATAAACCAGCCCCCTCCACCCCTATATATAGTGGGGAGGCGCATCGGAGCTTCACCCTTGCCCCTGGCGCAGCCCTCCCTCTCCCAAGTGCTCCTCCTCTCTCGCGGTGCTTGGCGAAGCCCTGCAGGATTACCACGCTCCTCCACCACCACCACGCCGTTGTGCTGCTGCTGGATGGAGTCTTCCTCAACCTCTCCCTCTCTCCTTGCTGGATCAAGGCTTGGGAGACGTCACCGGGCTGTACGTGTGTTGAACGCGGAGGTGCCGTGCGTTCGGCACTTGATCATCGGTGATTTGAATCACGACGAGTACGACTCCATCAACCCCGTTCACTTGAACGCTTCCGCTTAGCGATCTACAAGGGTATGTAGATGCACTCTCCTTCCCCTCGTTGCTAGTCTCTCCATAGATAGATCTTGGTGACACGTAGGAAAATTTTGAATTTCTGCTACGTTCCCCAACACTATCAGCAACCACCTCCCAAACATGTCTGGCAACAATGCAATCAAAAAATAAATGCTAGATGGTTTCAGGTTCACTACAGAAGACACACAACATGTCATTCACATGCCTACGCTTGGCCAGATTGTCCCTAGTTAAGCTCTTATTATAGTAGATCAACCAAAGAAAAACATGAATATTGGGTGGAACTCTAATTTTCCAAATATCATCCTTGATAGTAGAAACTATCCCACCAAAGTTAATCATTTTATAGAATGATTTGACAGAATATTTGTTAGATGGTTCTAGCAACCAAACTGGCTGGTCTGGGGAATCAGACAGACATATTGGCTCAATCACTTTGACGAGCTCCTCCCATCTTTTTAAAGTGTTTTCCATCACACACCTTCTAAAAGTTAAGTGCAGTTCCCCATTCACCAAAACCTGTGCAAGAGTAGAGTTTTGTTGTTGACAGATAGTAAACAAGTCCCAAAATGAAGTTTTAAGAGAATAGTTCCCAACCCAGGTGTCATTCCAGAAGGCAATACTCTTACCATCTCCAGGAATCCATCTATAAAAATTTTTAGAGGCTGCAAGAGCCCAGGACAAACTTTTCATAAAAGGGGACCCCAGGGTCACCCTAGTATTAAAGAGATTAGGGCTGGAAGTGTTATACTTGTAGTTTAACATCTTCTTCCAGTCACTATCCCTGTCATCATAGAATCTTTTTCCCCAAGAGGCCAGAAGGGCCATGTTGAATTCTCTAAGATTTGGAACCCCCATACCCCCAAACTCTTTCCTTCTGGAAATCAACCCCCAATTAGCAAGGTGGTATTTATGATTATCACCCATATTCCCCCAAAAGAAGTGTGACATTTGAGATGTAATCATGTCAATAGCCCATTTGGGGAATTTCATAATAGACATTAGGTAAGCAGGAATGCTGGCAATGCAAGTGGTAAGTAAAATCAGTTTCCCTCTATAAGAGAGCAATCTTCCCAACCATCCAGAGATATTTTTGATAATTCTATCAATAATGGGTTGGAGGTCCTCCCTTCTAAGTTTTTTAATGTGAAGGGGGACCCCAAGATACTTAAAGGGGAAATCCCCAAGCTGGCAACAGAAAACCTAGGCAAAATCCTTAGATAATTGATCAGAGATATTAATAGCATGAAGATCACTTTTATGGAAATTAATTTTCAAACCAGATAAATTTTCAAAGCAGGATAAAATCCACTTCAAGTTCTTGGCATGCTCAAAATAGTTATCCAGGAACAAGATGGTATCATCAGCATATTGCAGGCTGACTACCCCACTTGGAAAGACATGGGGTAGCAACCCACCAATTAAACCACTACTAGTAGCTTTATGAAGCATTTTAGAAAAAAACATCAGCTACTAGATTGAATAGGAGGGGTGAGTGAGGATCACCCTACTTCAATCCTTTTCCCCTAGAGAACTGGGGACCATTAGTGTCATTGATCCGAACCTGAAAAGTCCCTTGGTGGATAGTAGACATCACCCAATTCAGCCACTTACTACCAAAGCCTCTAGAAAGAAGCATTTCTTTCAGGAAGTCCCAATTGACTCTATCATACGCTTTCTCATAGTCAAGTTTAAGAATCAGTCCAGAAGACCCAGATCTATGAATTTCATGAATGACCTCATGGGCCATAACCACACTCTCCAGAATGAATCTGCCTTTGATAAACGCAGTTTGGTTAGAGGATATAAGCTTGTCACATAAGGGAGAAACCCTAGTAGTCATAGCTTTAGAGAAAATTTTAATAGCACAGTTACTAAGGCTGATAGGCCTAAAGTTCTTCATATCTCTGGCCATAGGTATTTTTGGAATAAGAGTAATGATGGCATGATTTAATTTATAGATATCAAGTCTACCGTTCTCAAAGTCTCTAACCATCCACATAAAGTCATTTTTAATCAGATCCCAAAAGGTTTGATAAAATAAAAAGGAAAGGCCATCCGGGCCAGGGGCACCACAAGCATAGGAACTCATTACAGCTTGCTTGATTTCCTCTTCAGTAAAAGGTCTCTCTAAATGTTCTCTCTCATCATCATGGACTAACTCGTCCTCTGCCCAAAAGTCAGCATCCAAATGGATGTCATGTTTGGGTTCAAAGGCAAACAAGTCTTTGTAAAAAGACGTGGCAACCTCAAGCATCTCCTGGGTCGAATTGACCACACCATCTGGGCTGTTTAATTCAGAAAGATGGTTCTTCCTATGTCTGTGGTTAGCAAGGGCTTGGAAATAGGCATTATTCCTATCTCCCTCTAAGATTTTTCTGTCCCTAGATCTCTGCCAAAGAGCAGTCTCCTCTTTTTTCCACACTTCATCCAGTTCTTTTTTAATCTCCTTCATCTTGTCATAGTCAGATACAGACAGTTGTTGGGTTTCTGATATCACATCAAGTTTGTCAAACTCCAAAAGGAGTGCCCTATTTTTTTTCTTCAATGCAACCTCTCTATTAATACTCCATCCTTTAGTTTTCTTCCTGAGAACTCTAGTCTTAAGCATCCAGTTATCAGCTGAGGATATGGATGAAGACACCGAATTCCAGGCATCTTCGACCATTTGATGAAAGCCTGGCTGGGAGAGCCACCATTTTTCAAACCTAAAAGGTTTGGGGTTGGATGGGGTTCTAGCACCAGTATCAATGACTAAGGGAGTATGATCAGCCCACCCTGAGAAGGGCTGTCAGGGTGGAAAAAGGAAAATGGGCGTCCCAGTTCACAGAAATGAACACTCTATCTAATACAGCAAACACAGGGGAAGTCTGGTTATTAGACCAAGTGAATATCCTATTAGAGATAGAAATCTCCATCAAGGCCCATCTGTTGATCCAGTCATTAAACAAAAAAGCAGTCTGTTGATTAACTAAACCACTACTTTTTCTGTATAATTCCTGATCAAGTTGAAGTCACCACAAATCATGATAGGGTAAGAAGCATTAGATAAAGTACCATGTAACTCAGCTATAAAATCAATCTTGAGTTCAGCATAAACAGACCCATAGACTAGTACCATTTGCCAGACAAAACCATCAGTTTTATTTCTAACAGTAGCAATGATGGAAAAAATTTGGTTAATAAAACCCACCACCTCAAAAATCATTTTCTTAAAACCCACAAGGATCCCCCCAGCAGTATTATCAGCTGGCAAAAAATGCCATATGAAATTATCAAATCTATCAATAGCTTTGAGGAAACCCTCAAAAATATGCTCCTTCTTTGTTTCTTGAAAACCAATAAAATCAGGATCAGACTTAGCAATAGTATCACAAAGGCACTGTATCTTCCCATGTTGCCCTAGCCCTCTAATGTTCCAAATGAGACCTATCATACTAATTAATTTTGAAAGGGTGGGACAAGCCACAAGGCCTAGCTTTAGTTAACACAACAGGTGTCCCCCTAGTAGCATCAGAAGTGCCAACTGGCTCCAAGGGAAGGACATCCTTAGGTGTACTAGCTAAATCATTAGAGTCAAAATCAAGATTATCAGGAAGTACAATTTCAGGATTATTATTGGCAAACACCAAACACCTCTCTTTCTCCATAGTAATCATATCATCAATGGTAAAAGACTTTTGATTATCATCCCCCCAATTATCAAATTCATTTGACTCATTTGACTAACAAGAACAGATTTATCCATAGTAGAAAAGGATTTACCTTTGAATGTTTGTGGGATCTCCAAGTTCTTCTTCCTTTTATATGCAGCCGCTTTCTCCATAATGTTCACATTGCCATGCCCTCTAGTAGCAGGCCTTTTAGCTAGCACAGGACCCCATTTAAGCTTCTTCTCATGGATACTCTCATCATTTTGGGTTTGGTTAAGTGATTCCAGCAGTGATCTCTTCCAAGACTCACTTTGTAAGATTTGGACAGCCTCAAGAGGGAGAACCCCCAACTCTTCTTCCTTTGAATCCTCATTTTCAGAGTCAGAAACATCAATCGATCTTAACAGATCCTCACAGTATTCCATGCTACCAGTTTTCTTCTCAGGGGTTATGTAAGCGGCATTTTCCCCAAGTGGAGTTTCTAGAATCATCATTTTCCCTCTTTCTTTTCCTTCCCATAAGAAATGTGGGTTTGTTCTTTGAGGTTACCAGCAAAGCCAGTGTGCCCAACAAATGATGAATCCTCAAAATTAACAGCAGCCAAAGCACACTTCATGATGAACTCCTCCTGATCAGTATCATTTCCATATCCCATAGGTGTAACCACCCTTTTTTGACTACCAGACTTGTTTGAAGTTACCTGTTTAGTTGTAAAATTAGCTTTGTCTAGTTCATCAATTGCCTGATCATCTTCACCTGATCCTTCAGAAGCATGCTCCCCTTGAGCTCCATTCTCTTTTTTAGTTTGTTCTTCCTCAGCGCCCTCATCCTCCTCATTACCATCCTCATCCTCATCCAAGTCAATGACAGAGTCAACACCTCCCACTTGCTCAAACCCTTCCACAGTAAAACCAAGTAGGAACAGTTTTTTCTTCATCTCAATCAATCTCTCAAAAGGAATCTTGGTTGGGTCTCTACAGGCTATTTTGATTCTGACATTCTCAAAGAAAGTTCTAAACATACCATTCCAGTCCACATCTATAAGCACTCCAAACAGTGAAGCAATCTGGGCAAACACCTTCCAGGTACACCACTTGGGAGGAATCCCCTCAATCAGCACCCATGCTTCAATCAACTCTCCAAAAGGCTCACACCCCCCCTTTCCATTCAGTCAGTGTCACATTCACATCTTGCGGCAGGGAGAACCCATGTAATTCGATGAGGTCCTCCACTTTCTTCCAAGGGGGAAATCTAACTAAAAACGTCTTACTGGAGAGCCATCTGATTTGCCAAGGCCAGTGTTTAGTTTTGCAAAAAGTAGCAGATAACAGTTCCATCAGCTTAGCACAGTCCACTTCTCCTTTCAGAATGTTAACCACCGCACAGTTCTGGAAGTTTAGCCACTTTGACTCATTTGCAACAGGAACATCTACATGGTAGAAACCAAGGCCTTGAGCTCCACTACCAGAAAAGGCAGCACTAGGTTGAATCTTAGACCACGCTGCACAATTATTCACATTGTGATTCTGTTGACAAATAAACCAGGCTTTTGGCTTCACGCAATTCCCCACATAATGCCCAGGTCCACCACAATTAAAACATATCATGTCTTTATACCTAGGATCAAGGACTTGTTCCACTTCGACCTCGATGGACTGGGATGATTGTACCTGAGCGGAACCAGCCGTGGAGGTTGTAGATCTGGTAGGCTTGGGGGCAGGGACAGATTCCTTTGCGACAGGCATAGTTGTTTTTCGCCCAGCAAAAGAAGTGGGTTTCTGCCCCATTCCTTTGGACTGACCAGCAGCAAGATTGTCGCTCCCTCCTGCACGGCGTTCGGCCATCTTCACCCCTCGCTTGACAGCTTCTGCAAAAGAGATTGAACCAGGGCCAATCCCTTCACGAACCACTTTGATTTGTTTTGGAGGTGGATCAAATGGTCGACGAGACGCAGGGAAACAATCCGCAGCCGAGAAGGAGTTTTTCTCAACCAAATCTCTCCGGATCCAGCAAAGGAATCCGGTTTTCGGTGGAACTTGTGGTTGCAGGATAGGGTTTCTAGGGTGGCGGCGGCGAGTGGGGGAGGGAATGAGCCAGAGCTGGCCAAAGTGCTCCTCCACATTATCTAGGGAATCAGTTTTACGTATTCCCCTCGCCCTTCCCGCTTTCTCGCCCACAACACGTAAATTGAGTGTGGGGCCATGGACACCTGGATTCAGAGAAGGGGCATGACAGAGCGGCTCCTCCCCAACTTTTTGGATAGCTTTTAAACTAAGGCCAAGCCCCTCGCCGGAGACCAACTCCGACGAGGTCTCACCAGCTGCAGAAGCAGCAAAGGAATCCTTACTATTACTAACAATAGGAGGGAGAACCCTCAAATCTAACCCAAAATCCTGAAGATGCGATTGAGAAGTCTGATCATGACAAGCCTGAATCCCACGATGGCGCAAACGAAAATCCCGCAAACAAGCCTTAAGAATCGAATTAGCACGAAGGTGCAAACCTAACTCACCAGGCCAAGGCGGGGGATCGATGGGTCGTCGCTGCGTCTAAACCAGTCGGGGCAGCCGATCTACTGGCGGCGTGGGGGCCAAACGGTCCCCGGCGGGATGAACTCCGGCGGGATGTTGGCGATTCCCTCCCACGATGGTGGCCTGATGTTGAGCCTCATTTTTCTATGTGCAAAAGATGTTATATTGTTTCTAAGTTTTTTTTCGAGAAATTATAGGGTTTCCTTTTCTTTTGGAGGAGAATTATTGCCTGTATAGTGTATACCATGGGAAATTAGAGAAGGGCCGGAGGAAAAAAGAAAAGCCCAACAAAACAATGCCTTAGGTGCCCTACTCGTCCTGACCCATCCACTAGCCCAACAAATTGCCTCAAAAAAAAAAAAAACTAGCCCAACAAACAACGCA
>NC_041392.1:666983424-666986127 GCF_002162155.2 Triticum dicoccoides | reverse complement strand
CAAACAACGCAGTAACGTACGGACAGCCTGCGTGCCACTGCCTCCTGAATCACGACTCCACCGCTCCCAATCTCGCCTGCTCGCCGCCTGCCGCGCCGCCAGACGCCAAGGAGCCGCCCTGCCGGCCCCACTCGCCGGGCGCCACCTCGCCCGCCCCGCCCCTGCCAGCCGGTGCCCGCCTCCCAATCCGCACTCGGCAGCAACCCTGCCCGGCGGCCGGCGGTGTGCAGCGTGCAGGCGTGTAGCTGCTGCGGCCAGCCGGATTTGAGGTAAGTTTTCCACTGCCCATTCCCCGATTTCTGGTTGGCTAATCACTTATTCATCCTCTGTTTCTATAATTTTATATTGATGGATTATGATTTCATGGACGGAGTCCTGTTTGTTTGCAGTCGAATGTTGTTCTTCCGGGTTTACTTGAAAATTGTTCAGACGACTGTATGCCATAGCTAGCTGGGATGGATGGATGGCGCAACGGAGCATAGCATAGTGTTCTTTTTGAAAAGTAAAAAGTGGTCGAGTAAACCTGTTTTTATTTTCTTCGAAACTAGTGCGCTCTTCCTCCGCGTGTAGAAAAGGAAGAAATAAATCAATCAAATTACGAGAAGCCTCTGAATCAACTCTGTACAGGATCAATAGAATAGGAAAGGCAAAATACTCATCCAAGGTCACTTGCAACACTCCCATTGTCTGTGAGATTCAGAGGCCGTGAGTTTGTGAGGCTGCATGTTTTTCCTCCACCAACAGCCTTTTTCTTTGTAGCAACTCTCTTCAGAAGAAACGCCTTTATTCCGTGCATCCGTATTCGTCTCCTCATCAGCATCCTTGCCTTCTCTGGACCGCTCCTTCTCAGCTGTTGGCATAGCTTTTCTGTCTCTGCACTCTGTATCCCTTATTCTCCCTTGGTGGGTTCTTTTGGATGAACGCAATGAACTTGCCACTCCTGTCAACACCTGAGCGGAAGCCATGTGTGGTGCATTCCAAAGGATATGAATCTGTTCTTCGAGACGAGGACCTCGGTCACAGTTCTGCCATAACCATAACACTCGACATGCCACAAAGCTTCTAAATATAGGCCGATATGCCTGTCATATCGGCATTGGTTAGCATATCCTCGCAGAAATATAGTCCTCACAGATATCGACGATATATTAGCCGATGTGGGTGTTATTTGGCTTGAAATCCCGACGTGGGTACACACCACAGTGAAACATAGCCCATAGCCTAGTGTTTCTGCATGGTCCCACTTGTGTGTAATTTGATGCGCACAAGCTCACCAACAAATCCTGCCGGTAATTTGATATGGACTTACAAAATTTCCCCCATGGGTTACACACACCTCTGATGATTGGCTCACTCGGAAAGCTGTGCCTAGACCGCCGTCTTATCCAGAACCACCGTTCTAGGGTTAATGAGGCCATCATATTCTTCCATAAGCAACGCCTGATTTGTGAAGAACCATGGTCCCATGATCACCGCCTTGTTCCAGTTGCCTAGGCAATCAAACTGGACTGAATAAATTCTCCTCGACATGTCTCCAGATCACTTACTTTGTCGGGTTCCACGCCGAGCTCATATCCACGAACAGCGTGCTAGTGCTAAACCCTCGCGTAGTATGTACCTTAGCAATTGCTATCCACTTGGCTTTCTCGACGGGTCTGTGATCTCATCTTCGCATACGAACTTTTCGACACCTTCTTCATGCAGATGTAGCCAACCAAGCAGTTCTTCGGCCGGATCCTTAACCGATCCGCTCGACTCGCCTTTATGTTTCATGCTCTCTGCCACTCAGAGTGATCACGCCAACTACAGTAACCCCAGCAATTCCACGGAGAGCCCACCATCATACTTGAAGTAGTGGCATATCAGATTAGATCCATCCATGTACAGGAAACAAGCATATCAGATTATCTATACACCAATGTTTTGGAATGCCATCTTGTTAGGTAATTACGAAATGATATAATTTGAAATTCATGACATGCTTCAAAGTTTGGAATCTCTGAAGAAGTCTTAACTCGGACATATTTGAGTAACCCTTCAGTGCATATCATTGTTGACTTGGGATACTTTTGTAATTTCATGTATACCGATGTGACCTAGTTGTCCAATTTGTTATGCGGAATTGCGTCGCTCTTTCTATTTCTTGGACTACTACATGAAAATAGATGCTCAAATCCCGAGAAACTATAACAGTCCTAGCTTTCTTCAGCCGTCTACATATTGAATTATGCAGGGGTTGGGTTGTGTAAGGATGATTTTTCCATGAACTCCTATAAATATTGAATTGCCTTTGTGTGTTTGTAATATTATGCGATGGCGATTGCTCAGAAAATTGGCAGCATTGTCACATGTGTTTTTTGGAGGCAAATTTGTACTTGAATTGTTGTCAACCCAGTATTTCTAAATTAACCTCACCCCTACACATTTAAAAAGTTCATTTTATCTTATGTCCAATTTGCAGTGACAAAGAGCAATTGTGCTCCCAGGAATACGGCACTTCTTCTGGAAGCAGTACCAACAGTATATCGAGTCTGCTTCCTCTCCCTTCCGATGGCGACCGCTGCCGAGCCCGACGACGCCATGCTCTTTGCTGGCGTGTCCCTCGTGCTGGGCGCCGCCTGCCGCCACCTCCTCGACGGCACGCGCGTCCCCTACACCATCGCCCTCCTTGTCCTCGGTCCTCGGTGTCGCCCTAGGGTCATT
>NC_041392.1:666976809-666983196 GCF_002162155.2 Triticum dicoccoides | reverse complement strand
GGAAAGTTAAATGGGAGTAATAAGTTTCTGATTCTCCTTAGAAAGAGAGTAATTCGTGGTTCCATTCCTTTGCTGCACGACGGACTCAGTCTGACAGTTTGGTTTGTAAATACTGTTCAACATCCAGAGTACGGGACAAAAGACGGTCTAGGCAAACTTGGAGCTGGCATGCGTATCTGTGAGTGAGTTCGCCATGGATGTATTATTTTGAAGACTGGAACAACACAGTACTTGAGAATTAGTTTATTCATCTTCTGAATTTACCGCTTGCTGATTGTGCTTCAAAAATTGCAGGGGCTAACATAAATCCTGATCTTCTCCTGGCTGCTTTCCTTCCGGCCCTTTTGTTTGAGAGTGCCTTCTCAATGGAAGCACACCAGATAAAGGTATCTTTCCAAGTCTGCCTATCTACGCTGAAATCTGAGTTGCTTAATTAAAAGCTGAGTGATCTTTATTCAGTTATGATTACTATTTCTTGCCAAGCAGTAAATAGTATAGTAAAAAAGAAAGGAAACTAGACGGCGATCAGAGAATAAAACTAAGGAACACCATACAACATCAGGGCCGGAGGACAGGCACCCCAGGCCTGCTGCTCATACCTTGGTCCAAACTGAAGTTTTATTCTGGATGATGTGAGCACAGATAACACGAGTTCCTCTGTGGTTGAACACATGGCAGTTTATTTCTTTCGATCCCTCCCAGAGCGAGAGCTGCATCGGGTACAAAAGGCAGCTCTTTAGAACAGAGGAAACGACCAAACCAACATCAAGAAAACTTCACAGGCCAAACTAATTCTCTGCTCAGCTAATATCATTGATCATCCATAATATTTTTCCATCCAGTTAGTCACATATGCTCATGTGTGATACAACCATGGTCTCAATGCAAACCACCTTCAGTTCCTATTGTTCTCTGTTAGCACACATATTTGGTTTCTTCAGTATTGGTGCTTATGTTGATTTACTCCCCTGCCAATTTTCTGTTGTGATATTAGCACTGGGGTGCATATGTCTTTGTTCTGTGTCTACTAATATATTAAAATGCTTATTTTGTAGAAATGCATGGCGCAGATGCTCTTACTTGCTGGTCCTGGTGTACTAATGTCAACATTTTTGCTTGGCACTGTTCTCAAGGTGTGTACCTATGTTTAAAACGACATATACCACTGGCTTTAATACTTTGATACTAGCTAGTCCATTTTCTCTAGCTTACTTCTCCATATGATTGGAACTGGGAAACATCATTGTTGCTTGGTGGTCTGCTTAGTGCCACTGATCCTGTGGCCGTGGTTGCAGTTCTAAAAGAGCTTGGAACAAGTAAAAAGCTCAGTACGATTATTGAGGGAGAATCCTTGATGAACGATGGGTATGCCTTTTTTCAATCTAAACATGTTTTTCTGTTTTCATGTCAATTTTGTTGGAGCAACTCCGATTATGAGAAGAAAGATACAACCTGTGACTCAAATATATAGGTTACAAGTTTTTTTTCTCTCTCCGAATATTCGACTGGTCCACTCTCTGGTTGGAAAAATGCTCATTAGTAGTTGCACTTAAAACTAAAATTCAAAGTATTAGTTGTAGCAGTACAGTTGTTCCTGAGACTTGACACACATGTTTATGGCAAAGGCTCTGGAGATTACAGTGTACAAGTTAATCCGTGCCTCCTTCAATGAGGGAAGACTTCACGCATGACAATACTAAATCCAAGGCTGTTTTCCTTTTCCAATCTAAGGGATTATGAAGATTAAAACAAGATTTACTTAACTTAACTATGGCCTGAATATCTGATCTTTGTATCTGCACATACTTCTGTTAAGGTATCCATCAACTAATGTGTGGGGTAGGGAAAGCTTAAATAAATGAAAATAACTTTTGGATGTTGTAAAATTGCATTGTGCACCAATATAATATTTTTGTGTTTGAACCGCAATTCCCGCTAAATGGACACACACTTTCTACAGGGTTTCTGTTGTTGTCTATCAGTTATTCTTACAAATGGTGCTCGGAAGAAGCTTCAATACAGGGTCTATATTGATGTTCTTATCGGAAGTTTCACTTGGAGCGTATGTAGAATGATTTTTCAATCAATGCCAAATATGCCTACCATGCTTCTAATACTAACTGGTATCTTCTTTGACCAGTGTTGCTCTGGGCCTTGCATTTGCAATCATATCTTTACTATGGCTTGGCTTTACTTTCAATGATACAATCTTGGAGATGACGCTAACTCTTGCTGTCAGCTATATTGCTTTCTATACTGTAAGATAATGAACATATTCAAGCTCTTGTACTCCTGCTTTTTCTTTTGAAGGGCACGATTGGTTCAGTTTATTGAAATAGTTCACAACAAATGGAAGGAGTCTTAGCATCAGTCCTAGAATCATGTTTCTCCTTTTGCAATATTGCTTTTGATGCTATTTTACTTGTAATCTGAGGTAACTTCTTGATATGCATATGGCAAAGTACCTACCTGATTTAGATATCTAGAATCTGAAGAGAGTGACTGTTTTCATCCCAATGATAAAGAAGATATTCAAGCTCTCATACTCATTTTATAAGGCTATGATTTGTTCAGTTTCTTGAAATAGTCCACAACAAACTGAATGAGTTGTGAGTCTTAGTACCAGCCCTAGAATTATCTTTTGTGCTAGCTCATTTAGCAAATTGCTCATGAGTCGTGATGCTTTTTTAGTGGTAATCTAAGGCAAGTTCCAGATATGCATGTATAATGTTGAAGTATATGTGGATTGCCCAACCTTCTTCATCAGTTCGGACTTTTGGTTCTATTGGTTGGGTGCATTAAACTTAATATGAATTCAGAACCAAGAGGTCTTGGGTTCAAGCCTCTGCTTTTTCAATTTAAATTTAAAATTTGCTTGCCCTCTTTCTGTCCATGTTTAAGATTGCCCAACCTTCTCCATCAGTTCGGATTTTTGGTTGTACTGGTTGTTCTTTGTCATGTTTTCTCCATATTTTTTTTCACCTATGAGTTCTGATATAGAAGCCACCAGTTATTTAGTCTTTTGGTGGTTGTTTTCTTTAGCTAATATTGTTCACTATCAGGTGCAAGATGCACTGAAGTACTCTGGTATTTTGACCGTCACAGCTTTGGGAATGTTAGTAAAACTTGTCTTCACATCCGATTGGCATATCCTTTAATCTCGTTCCTCTAGTGTTAACTTTGCCATGTCTGGCAGGTTCTATGCAGCTTTTGCAAAAACTACTTTTAAGGGCGACAATCGCCGAAGTTTGCATGATTTCTGGTATTGTTCTAGCAACATATATCCTTTCATATTATTTTTATATTATCAGCAAGATCAAGATTCTGAACAGTGATCATGGTATTCCTGGTCCCATAGGCTAACTTGTTCACTGTTCCTCATGTGTTCTGTCAGTTCCATAATGCTGGTCATGCTTTTTTTTTTTCTGTCAGCATAACCTATACTTTCAGTAGATTTTGGTAAATTTATGTCCTTGCATTAGGATACCAGTTGCCAAGTTTGTTCATGCCCAGTATATAGTTACTTGTCCACTTCTATTTTTTCCCTCGCAAAGACACAAACACACCCGATTTAATATTTTGTCTTCTAAATGACCATCATCGTCGTCATCATCGTCATCATCCTGATTCCTGAAGTAGCCTTAGTAGAATTTTAGAGTTTGTAACTGGCAACAAAGTGAGAGTAAAGATTACACCAAATTTTACTGTACTACCAAACTACTCCCTCTGTTCCTAAATATTTGTCTTTTTAGAGATTTCAAATGGACTACCACATACGGATGTATATAGACATATTTTAGAGTGTAGATTCACTCATTTTGCTCCGTATGTGGTCACTTGTTGAAATCTCTAGAAAGACAAATACTCCCTCCTTTCCAAAATAGATGACCCAACTTTGTAAGTTGAGTCATCTATTTTGGAACGGAGGGAGTATTTAGGAACGGAGGGAGTAGTAATCTGTGCACGTGGTAGGAATGTTTTGTCATATTCCATCCCTGAGCTCTCAATCCTGGGGTCGTAATATGCATACACTTTGGGTGTCGAGCAACGCGCGTTGGTACCCCATAGATGACTCAGTTGACACAGATTTACCCAAGGTTCAGGCTCCTGTATAGGTCATATCCTCGCCGGATGGCGATCTCCATGCTTGGCTCCTCAAAAGAACAGGGTCGTGTTGCTTGAGGTTTGAATTGAATTGTCCTCCTACATATGCGTCTTTTCGTCAGGGTTTGATCCTCTCCGGGTTTGTCTCATAGATGGCACCATCCTTAGTCGGCTTAAACGCTGGATCCTTCAGGGTAAGTCCTTCCCTAGTGCAATGGGTATTGGGTATGGTCTTGTAGAAGACCCCTTAGGCCTTGTGTACGAGCAGGTCATCTTATGTAAGTACGCTTTCTCTCGTGCGCTCGTGACACCCTGATACGTCTCAAGTAGCGTTGAGACGATTTTTGGAGTGGCCTGATCTTTCACCGCACGCACACACAGTAGCAATGAGTTCGCCAGCAAGAACGAACAGCAGTAGATGATAGACTATGCTTGTAAACGTGTAGTAGCTAGATGAAGAAAATATAGTGGAAAGAAGTAGCACCGTGGCGTAGTACTACTACAGCTAGATTAGATGGATGGATTATGCTAATGATGATCAGCGGCGACGGCGGCGACGGAGCGATTAACAGATGGAGCAGAGAACAGAAGTACTAGATGAGATGAAAAATAGAGATGATTCGACCCTTGCTGATCAAGAACCGAACTGAAGCTTGTGTCCTGACGATCAACGCCGCCGAAACACCATGCAAATATCAAACCCTAATAAGGGACGCAGGAGCACAGATAAGGCGCATCCATTAGATGCAATTTCTGAGTATTTTTACTTCCAACTAAAACCTAACTTTTACATGGCCATATGGCCTTTATTTATAGGCACACGCAGGCACCTAGGCTAAGCCCGTAACTAACAGAATCACAAACCGGACTCAACAAGGAAAAAAAAATATAAAGCATCCAACTAGGATATGGCTGGGACAAAACTAAAAACTAGGAGACTTTGACCTTCACGTAAGCTTGCTTTCCTGATTAGAGTTGTACAAGTAGTTGCATGGAGTTCTAAAACAAGGCTCCACTTCATCTGAAGGAATTAGCTCAATAGGCATCTCACCAATACTTGGACCCCTGAATAAAATGTCTTGTTTTTGACTTCCTTGGATATTTCATGAGCAAGGCATGGAGCCTAATATACCTCTTTGATTTGTTGAATGCAACACCTTCCTTTGACGTAAAGCAGGCACAATATATTTTGATGTATTATCCTCACTATCAGAGTCTCGTTTCGAAGGTATCTTATTTAGCACCAATGGTGAAACAACAATATTACCTAGGGTGACCGCATCACACCCTGAGGAGACGCGATGACACACTCAAAAATTATGTATGTTCTCATATTTTCTGAGATTGCCTATTTGTATCTTACTGCTGTTTTATTTGTATTCAGGGAAATAGTTGCTTACATTGCGAACACACTTATTTTCATACTGAGGTATCAATATTTGTCCAACTTCCAATTTTTTTGATTTTTTCAGATCTTCTATTTTTCCTAGCTAAACACCCAAACCAGACTATGCTTGCATTTATTTAGTTGATAGTTCACTTTATATTGACACCATTATGATGTTTCTTACATGTGTGTATTACCCTCAGTGGGGTTATTATTGCAGATGGCGTGCTAAGACATAATGTCCATTTTGAGAGGCACGGTAATATCTTCACTTATCTTTGTCTACTGTTTGTTTTCATGCAAAACTGCAAAACAAGCATGTCTACTTCATTTTAATTTCTCCTTGTTCATTGCCAACTGAACCTTTCTTTCGTTTATTATAAAGCATGTTGTTCGTAGTTTTCATCATGCAGCACCGTTTCATGCCTGTGTTGGTTCAGTGAGTGCTTTATTTATACATCATGGTAACAAGTTGTTGACATAGTTATTGGGCTAAATCCTCTTATAACACACTTCTGTGTCATGCTTATCGGTTTTACCGGGGATCATCAGCTCAATTATGAATGCTGCAACTGCAGCCAACAGATTATGTGGACAAACACTTGGCATCTCAGTTAGTCAATAGTTCTGCTGAGATATGTTGTTTTAACCACCCATCTTTGGGGCAGCACAATTGGTATTTGCTGTCATTGCATTTTTCTTTTCTTGACCTTGAAAAATATGAATCATGTTTGTCAGTAGAATTACAGTTTGATCATATTTGCAAGTGCTTAAAAAAACTTCTGTGCACTATACTTTTTGTTCTAATCCATCTTCATGCTGTTGAACCAGAAATACGTATACATGTCTAACTACTGCTCCTAGTCTCTAGGTTGGGGCCTATCCTGTACCCCCCC
>NC_041392.1:666970730-666976565 GCF_002162155.2 Triticum dicoccoides | reverse complement strand
AGGCTTTCGCCCTGCTTTACATATAAAGCAACTACCACCAACAGCTCGATACAAACTCACACCACCCCAACACACGCACACACCCAAGGCGGATACACCAGCGCTGAGCGCAGCGATACCACCCCTACCACTACAAGAGCTACCAGGGTTCTCCGCCGTTAACACGCCAACACGAAGAGATGAAGCTGCATATGACGACCCGTGCGCTCCAAAGCAGTGCCTTCAGGAAGGATACGACGCCAGAGCGCCACCATTGCCTGATCCAAGGATGAGGGTTTCCCCTGGAGCAACACGACAGGCAATGAGGACTGTGGCGATGCCTTCAAGAAGGGAACGAACATCGCCACCGCCAGCCTGCCCGAAGATGGAACAAATTTTCACCCCGGCCCACACTCATCGCCCCCGACATAGACATAGATACGGACGCCGCACGTCCGCCGCCGATTGTCACACCCGGCCGCCACGCCGCCCACACGGCTATGGCCACCGGGCAGCACCTGAGCACGGGCTCCGCCCACGAGCCCCACGTTCCCACCACCAGAGCCGTCGCCCCGGCATCCAAGACCACCCCACCCACATCAACATGGACCATCGACGATCTTGCCGGAAAAGCAGGCCCTTTTGGTAAGACTGGGCCCCGCCGGCTGGAGTAGGGCAGGGGGAGGCCACCTGCAGCTGCCAGCCACGCCACAGCCGCCGCGCCATTTCTCTAACCGGGGTCAGGTCGCCATCGCCACCCCTGGCAACAGAAACACCCATAGGCACCCCTGCCACCGAGGCCAGCCAAAGACAAGAAGCGCTGAGCCGCCATGCTCCACCCGTTGGACGGGTCGCCAACCGCAGAACTGAACGCCCCATGAATCAGGAGGGGGTCAAACCACCGCCACTGCGCTGCCACCCCGACCAGCCGAGGGGGGCCCGGTCAGGGCAGCCGCTCGCAGCCCTAGCCACCCGCGGCCTGCGCCGCCGTGAGGTCAGATCTGGAAGAGCCGCCGCCGCCGCCGTCCCCAACCTCTGGTCTGCACCAGCACCACCTGCTGCAGCCACGGCAGCGGCGGCCACCTGCAGCCCGCGCCGCCTGGAGCAAGATCTGGCCGCGCCGGACCAAGCCGCTGCCATCTCAGGCAACGCAGGCACGCCACCCACCTAACCGCCCGCCGGGCCGCCGTGGAGCCCGGCCGCAGCGCCACGTACGGGCCCGGGGTGCCGGCCTGTGCCAACATCGCCCGAGCGGGAAGAGACAGGGCCCCGCCGCCGCCGGCGACGGCAGGGCTTTGCCCGGCCGCGCCCCCAGGCGATGGCGAGGGGGAGGAAGGGAGAGGGAGGGGGCGGCGGTGAGGGTTAGGGTTGGCCTCCGGATTGCCTCGCGGGAGGTGACGTGGAGGTGAGTTGGTCTCTTCCTTACCAATTCCTCGCTTTTTCTCCTCCTATATGTAGCATGTTATACAATCATCGGGGAATTCAGTAAACCTACTCATTCCGTTTATCGCTTGCTCTTTCAGGCACTTCATGGGGGTTTCTTCTTCTGCTCTATTTCTATGTACAAATGGCACGGGCTGCAGTTGTCGGTGCTCTGTATCTTTTGTTGCGCTACTTTGGGTATGGTTTGGACTTAAAAGAAGCCATAATTATTGTTTGGTCTGGGCTGCGAGGTGCTGTTTCCCTATCATTAGCGCTGTCTGTTAAAGTAAGTTATATTCATGCACCACTTGACCATCTCATTTGTCTCTTATTATCACTATATTAGTCTACTTTTGTTCAAAAAATTAATCTATGATAATAATTTGAGGTTACTGGGTTACTTTTTACCAGCGTGCTAGTGATACAGCTCAACCTTTTCTGAAACCAGAAGTCGGAACAATGGTAGGTTAGTTTTTCCTGACAAAATACAAAATCAGAAAATTTAATTTGAGCAAGGCTTATTTTATCCATCTTTTTGTAGTTTGTGTTCTTCACTGGCGGCATCGTGTTTCTGACACTAATATTGAATGGTTCTACCACACAATTTTTGTTGCACGCACTTGGTATGGACAACCTGTCAGTAACAAAGGTTAGCTTTACAAATTACAAGTTTCATCTGTGGTTTTTTTAACCTTGGAGTTAAAGAATTTGCTTTTCTGTGTGCTAATAAGAAATCTTTTGACTCCTCTTTCATTTTCCTTAGATTAATTAGTAAATAGGAAGATTATATGGTGTGATTGTTACACATATTTTATTTCTGTGCCTATGAGTTCAGGGTTGGTGGATTAGCATCTTACATAACCATGGCATAAAAATGATTAATTTCTCTTTCAGTTGAACCTATTTGTAAGTCCAAAAGGTGTTCTGAGCCTTGCTTGCTATTTAGTTAGACCTCTTCATCCAGCAACTCCAAGGAGTAGGTTTTGTGTGACTGATACCTTGTTGCTTCCAGAAATATTAGTACTTTATCGTTTCACATGTGATTGATGATATGTATGTAGTATAGTAATGTTCTGCTCAGGCTCGGCATAAAATTATATTCTGATTACTGGTGCACAGCTTCGCATGTTGAATTATACTAGACATGAAATTCTAAACAATACATTAGAAGCTTTTGGTGATCTCAAAGATGATGAGGAGCTTGGTCCTGCTGACTGGGTTACAGTTAAGAAATATATCACAGGCTTGAGTAACTTGGAAGATGAACATGCACATCCACATGATGACAATCATGATCACGTACATACCATGAATTTAAAGGATGGTCGAGTGCGTCTTTTGAATGGTAGGCACCCCCCCCCCCCCACCCCCAGTTTGTTTGCTTTTCTGTTTTTGCCCCTAAATAGTTGGCTTTATATTTCGTCCATAATTCTATCTTGTCTCCGTATTTTATGGAGATGTTTAGTTTCATACTAAATGCAGTCAGTTAACAAAGATTTTTTTCCTTTTTGTAAACATTGCTTTCAGGTGTGCAAGCCAGTTACTGGGCAATGCTTGACCAGGGACAGATAACTCAAGCTACAGCAAATATTTTGATGCGATCAGTTGATGAAGCTATGGATCTTGTTTCTAGCCGACCATTATGCGATTGGAACAGTTTGCAGTCCAGTGTCCATTTCCCAAGTTACTATAGGTTCCTTTCTGCAAGCATGTTACCACAAAGTTTTATCACATACTTCACAGTACAAAGATTGGAGTCAGGATGTTACATCTGTGCTGCATTTCTTCGTGCTCATAGAATTGCAAGGAGACAACTACAAAATTTTCTTGGTAAAATCTTGGAAAACTTTTAGAATGCTTTTATGTGCTTGTTATTTACCATTTCTTTGTGCTACCAATTCCAGACCTTAGTACTCAATCCATGGATCGGAAGGAGTACATGAATATTGGTCACAATACGTGGTGCATATGCCAGATGTTATGCGTAGGTGTTCGTCGCTATAGTCGCCAGTCTATCTTTCTGTAGAATCAATCAGCTACAGACCCTATTTTTTAAGATACGTGGAAAGTAGTATGGTGCAGATGGACGCATGGCTCCAACCATTTAGCTTATTAAGGTTGAACTATGTAAAGCCTGTCTAAAGTCATCGTCCTCAAAAGTTTTAAATCCTTCTATTTTCTCCTCTGACCCCATTTTTTAAGGTACGTGGAGTTCAACTTGCACATATGATCCTAGTTACTTACCAATGTTCCGTATACTTCTTTCATCAGGTGATAGTGAGATTGCAAAAATTGTTATTGATGAAAGTAATGCTGGGGGAGAGGAAGCTAGGAAGTTCTTGGAAGAAGTTCGCTGTACATTCCCTCAGGTTTGTGCTTACAATGTGCATTTATCTGTTGACTTAACTAATATGGAGCCTTCAGCCTCCAGCACAATAGTTCAACAGTTCACTCAACAACCCATTATCTTTTGCAAAACTCAAGAAAGCACCATCTCAACTGAACTGGAACTCTAGTTTGATCTGTAGAGAATTTCCATGTGCTTGTATGGCATCGCTGGGGTGAGTGGATGTAAATGTTAGCTTTAGAGTTTGGAAATGATTTTGTTAGTTTTATTTTCCAGAATTATTTTGTTTCCTGCAAAATTCATGTGAAATTGTTCCAGAACTCTACATTCGAGACAGGCCCTACTTTTATAGAACTTTGGAATACTTCATTTCATTGTCATACAACAATTCGGCAGTAGTGATGAAAAACCTCATTGTATGAATAAACAAGGCAGTCTCCCATTGTTGAATCTGAGAGTTCATTATTGCCTAGATTCTGAAGGTGTTTCCACATTTTCAGCTTCTTTGTGTGCTAAAGACTCGACAAGTAACATATGCTGTATTGACACACTTGAGTGAGAATGTTCAAAACCTATGGAAGACTGGGTTACTGGAAGAAAAAGAAATGGCACATCTGGATGATGCTTGGCAGGTAGTGGAGTGTTTGACTTGTCTTTTGCTTCGAAAATTAATTGCCAAAGTGGTTTCAGTTCAAAAGTTGCAACCAATATGCTTATTCATGTAAGTTAATCACTTGTCAGACAGACCTGAAGAAGCTTAAGAGGAATCCACAATTAGTGAAAATGCCAAGAGTTGGCGATCTTTTAGGCACTCATCCATTAGTCGGCATGCTGCCTGCTGCTGTGCGTGCTCCTTTGTTAAGCAATACAAAAGAAAAAGTAAAAGGGCATGGTGCAGCCCTATATATGGAAGGCTCAAGAGCAACTGGTATATGGATTGTTTCGATCGGAGCAGTAAAGGTATGTTTCTGCCTAAGACTGCTCTAAACTGTACTGTATTTTGTTGGAGTATATACCTAACACATTTTTTACGAATTTACTGTTCACCCTGGTAGCATGTGCTTTTGGCAGCCGTTTCGCCGCCCCCTAAGTTATCCCCTTTTTTTGACAGTGGAGAAGTCAGAGGCTAAGCAGCAGGCATTCTTTGCACCCAATTTTCCCACATGGAAGCACTTTGGGTCTATACGAGGTGCTAACAGGAAAGTCTTGTCTCTGTGACATGATTACAGATTCTCTCGTGCGCTGTTTCTTTATTGAAGCTGAAAAGATAGATCAATTGCGTCGGTCAGATCCTTCTGTTGAGGCTTTTCTGTGGCAGGTGTGCTTTAACTTTACTGTTTGCTTGTGTACCTATTAAATCCAGTGATTCTTGTACATGTACTGCAGCTGTGCAATTAGTTTTTTTTCTTCTGAACTCTACGAGGGCATAGAAGCAGATGTTTTTCTGGATTTTACTTAATATCACCACGTAGCGTAACTGCTGGCTACCAGTTGAAGAACCAGAACCTTGCAGATGAGAAGCTCTTTCTTTTTTAACCAAGTCTGAGTATAATTGTTTCTTGTTTCTACCCAATCTCAAATTTGAAAGAGTTCAAAATTTTGAAAATTTCTAAAAAGTGGAACCCAGCTAATTTCCCCTCCACATGTTCACAAGAAAAACAGAAATGTTGAGATTGCATTTCTTCTGTTTCTGCCCTCAAATCAAAAATAAAAACACTAGAGATACTACAACATAATACTTTGATTTTTCTGCTTTCCCTTGATTGTTACATTAAGGCCTTGTTCGGTTAAGCCACTCCCCAAGTGGATTGGAGTGGAATGGAGGGGATTTGGGGGGAACCGAACAAGGCCTAAAGGGAAATGGCCCCTAGACGCCTTGTCGTGTCACCTTGTCTCAAATGATTTATGTATTTCTGTAACATTCTTGTGGCTGACAATTCATTTATAGCACGTCCCCATTTTGGTGTGAAACTATGCACGCGTCACAGCTTGCTTGGGCTTCCATCCTCTGTTCACCAAAATCGGTTACTTCGGATGTGACAATGTGTTTCCTCTGCCTTGCGCCTAACAATCTATATCGTTTTTTT
>NC_041392.1:666939190-666970378 GCF_002162155.2 Triticum dicoccoides | reverse complement strand
GGATCTAATCCGCTAGTCCTTAATCATACATACATGGAAATTGCAGGAAAGTGCTGCAGTCATTGCTAAGCTCTTGATCCCACGTGTGTTCGAGAAAATGACAATGCAAGAGACGCGGCTTCTCGTCAGCACAGGATCTACTATGAACTTGTACACCAAGGGTGAAGACATCATGCTCGAGCATAATTACATCGGCATCTTACTAGAAGGAACTTTGAAGGCGGAGAACCAAAACAGCATCTTACCTCCAGGAGTGCTGCTGCCATCAAACATGGACCTGGAGTTACTTGGTCTGGAGTCTTCAGGTGCTGTACATCATCCATCAAGAAGTGAATCATTGAAAATGGAAATCTATAGCCCTACTCGTACGATTTCTAGTTATATCTACTGATTGATGTTGACACTGATGCTTCCCTGTTTTACCTACAGCTATGAACCGTATGGACAGTTGCTACGCAGCAGACAGCTATCAGGTGGAAGCCCAAGCTAGAGTTCTCATCTTCGAAGTAGGGAGGCTGTTCACGGAGGCCAATGGGCAGAGGAACCAGCCGGGTGGTAGCTTCTCTGCTGAAGCCTTGCAGCTCAGCGTGGAAGAATCCACTGGAGAAGAACAAGTCATCATTACCGTCGACTCTCCGAACAAGCTGCCCTTGGGTGATTCATCAGCTGGCTCATCATCTGGCGTGACGCGAGGCAGCTGATGGGATCTTGTGCGAATATAGTAGCGTGCTTGATGGAGTAGCAATCATGAAATTGACCTCTCTTTTTGAGAAACTTGGCTTTATTACTTGCTGGTGTAACTAAATCGCCGGTAACCATAAATAGAGTGTACAAAGTTGGGTATGTCATCATGCCATTTGACATCGCTGGGTGTCATACAAGCTACGTAATTACAGATAAGAGATGCTGAAGGTGATAGTCATGAAATTAGCTTTATGGACCGAAAAAGGATTTGGGACGCTCTCAGTTTTGTTTAAAAGAGCGCGTCGCTGCAACCATTCAATCACGTTATATTCAGCTTTTTTTGCTACATTGGCCAAGAGTTGGTGTTCACAGATGGCAAGTCTATTATTGGCATGAGTTAAGAACTTTGCATTTGCCCAACTTTATTGTGGTCTTCAAGATTTAGTGTCTGATTCCATATTTTATTGTTTGAGATTTCATATGTGAAAGCCAAATTTGGTAAATCTTGAAGACTTCACAGTTGGGACTAAAAGTAATCAACGTGACAAGGAAATTTTTTCCCATGCACTTGCATATTGGTTTTTTTTGTGGGCCGATGAAAACATCAAGACAGTTTAGAATTTCCGATTATAACTATGTTCAAACTTCATGCCTGTCATGCAAATCTTCTGCTATTTTCGTATGAGCGAATCAAGTAAAATTAGTAGTGCAAGAATTTTAAAGCAAACTAAATTCTTTCCCTGCAATTATTAAATAAATACTCCTATATAAACAGTCTTGAAACCAATCGCATCACATGATATCCCTCAAAAGAACATCACATTACATTTTTGAGTCTAATACAAACACACGGTACAGGGAGAACTACTATTAGCATAGACTAGAACCCAACACAAATTAAATCCCCCAAACCAAATTAATCAACCAAAGAATAGTCTCTAGCTAGCAGATCAAGCGATCAGTGTGTCTAAGTGGAACTTGGATCTCTCAGTCTAAGTGGAGCTGCAATCTAAGCATCCTTGTTGAATTTCACGAACTCATCATGATCAACGATATCCGGCAACGAGTCCCACGCCGGTTCTCTCCCCTCGACCGTCGTCTCCGCTGGCTTGTCAAGTATTCTCATGAGTTGGTCCATTGAGATGCTGAAATTATCCTCAGGCCCGTCCTCATCTTGCTGCTGCTGGTACTGACCAAGAACGTTGGCTGGCCCCATGGAGTTCTGCCCCTTCTCGCCATCGTCGTAGTGAAGAGGACCCACCGACGACATTATGTCATCCATGAAGTATTGGCCATCGTCGTCGTCGCCGTAATCAAGAAGGGGCGGGGGCGAAGGCAGCAGCTCCGACGCCTGTGGCCGTGGCGGCTCAACGTGTTCTTGCCGGAGACCACGGACACTCCCCGGCGGCATCAGCGCGGCGGCGGCGGCGAAATAGTCTGCCGGGACAGGTTTCTTGTTCCTCGCCGTCAGGCCGTCCTCCCCGTAGACTTCCCTCCGGCCCTCTTTGGTGGCGCGCGGTGTGACGTAGAGCTTGTGGAGCGCGGGCACGCCCCTCCTGCCGTCGCCCCTGTCCCTGTCGCTGGTGAACTCCTGCATGAGCCACGGCGTCTTGCGCTTCATCGGGACGCAGTAGAACCCGAAGCAGTTCTTGCGCCCGCCCTCTTCGCGAAGCTCCTCCTTGCTCTGCTCCACCCGCCAGAACCCGCCGGTCCGGACGCTGCGGTCGGCGCGCTTGTTCTCTGTCGCGCTGCACGGGCTCTGGAACTTGCTCTCGCCGAGGAACCACCACGTGTACTTGCCCTCGCGGGCGCTGGCCGGCGGGTGCAGCCGCTGCAGCGCGTAGGGGTCGTTGTCGTACATGTCGGCGTGGAGGATGAACCCCCGCGCGTCGGGCATCTTGTCGTCGCCGGCGATCCACCGGTTGAGGAACCCCATCCTGTCCGCTTTGGTCGGGTTGAAGTAGACGCCGGGAGGCAGCAGCGGCGGCTGCTGGAGCTCGTTCAACCCGCCGGGACCGGGCGGAGGCGCCATGGACATGGAGCTGCTGGCTCCGGCTCCGGCTCCAGCGTCGGCGGTGGCGCAAGTTGATCTCTTGACTGCTTTTCTCGCTTTCGTGACGGCCATGGTTTCCTAGCAAGTTGTGTTTGAGGAGGGATTGGATTGATCGGTGGGGTGGGGATTATATGGTGTGCAGACGACGCGCTTCCGTCTGAAATCGGATTCGCCTCATCGTCCCAAGCTCTAGTCGGACATGGATTTCCATGTTTAGTTTTTTAGCAGATCAGTCGATGCGCTTCCCGCGCGATTCTTTTTTCCCGCCTTTTCCGGAAACTCGCGCCCCCTCTTCGCCTCATTGGGCCTGGCCCAACAACCGTCCCATATACTACGCTTATTCATTCGAGTTACTTTTTTTTCTGTTTCTTTTTCCAGTGCCTTCCCAATTTCCTATTGTTTCAATTTGATTGTTTCTGATAGTTGTAACCAGATTCTCCCATTTATAATTTTGAATGGCATTGCCAGGAATTATCAAGACTTCAAGAGCACTGCCACCGAAATACTCCCTACGGTCATTTTTAGTCTACATATAAATTTTGTCCAAAGTCAAACTATCTCTACTTTGACCAAACTTATCAAAAATAGTATCAAAAATCACAATGCCAAATCAATATTGTTAGATTCATTATCAAATGTAGTTTCATAGTACATATATTTGATCTTGTGGATGTTGATATTTTTTAATAAAAAATTGGTCAAAGTTTGTAATGTTTAATTTGGCACAAATTTAGTACGCAGAGTAAAAATGACCGAAGGGAGTACAAACCATCCCTATTAGCTGGAAGAAAATCAAGAGCATCGCCGTCGACATGCATCACATGACTATATCAAGCGAACTTTTTTTATCCGTATATAAGCTTAAATAGCACCCAAGTTTTCATTAAAGATCATAAACTAACCATGCAAATGATAGCACTTAGAATTTATATTTACCCATATCAATGGCATAATTAATTGGCAAGCAATAATAATATATCTCCAATGCCAATAAAATTCAAAACAATCATGATATAACAAAATAAAATGGTTTCTCGCTAGCCTTTTCTGAGACCGTAAAATACAAATGCAAAGCACCCCTAAAGTTCAAGCAGTCACTAAACATTAAAATTCAAGGTAGGAGAGATCCAATCATGATGCATACAACATTAACTGTACTATATGCATAAGAATGACAATAGCGCTCTCAGGATTGGTGCTTAAAATGAGAAGGTGATGACTCAACAATAAAAGTAAATAACATAAAAGTGAAGACATAGACCCTTTGCAGAGGGAATCAGAGATTTGGAGAGGTGCCAAAACTCAAAGCTTAAATCAGATATGAATACAATTTTGAGAGCTGTGTCTTTCCTATCAACATCACGACCGAGGATTTTTTTAATATCTTTCGTGCTAAACACATTATCGGCGGTTTCCAAGCGGAAAGGTAAAGTTTACTCCCACTCAACCATGCAATCACAAGCCATGGCTAGCCGAATCCACTGGTCCCCTCCAAACAATCAACTTTCTAGGGGTGTTGTTTTATTATATTTTTCTTTATTTTTGATAATACGACCGACCATCCCAATTACCAGCCTCCCTCATGTAATGACAAATGAACAAACACCCATCACGAGAATAACCCGCTTAGCATGGAAGATACTTACCGCCCGTGTCGCTCCATGAGCGATACAAACACACAAAACAAATGCTTATTTGAATGTTTAGAGGTGGCACATGCAAATTTACTTAGAACAACAGGGTAATACCACATATAGGTCGATATAGTGGACTCATCTGAAACAACTTTGGTTTAAGGATTTTGGACGCACAAGAAATATTGCCGCTTAGTACAGGCGAAGGCTAACAAATAGAATGAGAAGAGACCAACTAGGGAGCGCTAACGGTCATAATCATGCATTGCGAATAATTAATATTAAACACTAGCATGAGTGGATATAAACACTCTGAACGTAAATATCATGAAAGCTGCATTGATCTTGAATCAACTACATGTGTTCAAATGTGCCAAGTCAAGCCACTTGAATCATTTAGAGGAGGATATCATTCTAAAATACTACATCATAACCATTTTAATGCATGTTGACGCTCAACATAAATCATCATCCACTCCTAGCTACTTAAGAATGGCATGAGCTGTTGGGGAACGTAGTAATTTCAAAATTTTCCTATGCACACGCAAGATCATGGTGATGCATAGCAACGAGGGGAGAGTGTGTCCATGTACCCTCGTAGACCGAAAGCGGAAGCGTTAGCACAACACGGTTGATGTAGTCGTACGTCTTCACGATCCAACCGATCAAGTACCGAACGCACTACACCTCCGAGTTCTGCACACATTTAACTCGATGACGTCCCTCGAACTCCGATCCAGCCGAGCTTTGAGGGAGAGTTCCGTCAGCACGACGTCATGGTGACGATGTTGATGTTCTACCGTCGCAGGCCTTCGCCTAAGCACCGCTACGATATTATCGAGGTGGACTATGGTGGAAAGGGGCACCGCACAGGGCTAAAAGATCCAAAAGATCAATTGTTGTGTCTATGGGGTGCCCCTCTCCTCCGTATATAAAGGGGGAGGAGAGGGCCGGCCAAGGGGAGGAGGCGCGCCCAAGGGGGGAGTCCTACTCCCACCGGGAGTAGGACTCCTCCTTTTCCTATTTGGAGAGGGAGAGGGGAGGAAGAGGAAGGAGGGAGGAAGGAAAGGGGGGCCCGACCCCCTCCCTATTCGGATTGGGCTTGGGGGGGGGCCCTCCCTTGCTCCTTTCCCCTCCTTTCCACTAAAGCCCATTAAGGCCCATATACCTCCCGGGGGGTTCCGATAACCTCCCGGTGCTCCGGTATTATCCCAATCTCACCCGGAACCATCCCGGTATCCAAATATATATAGTCGTCCAATATATCGATCTTTACGTCTCGACCATTTCGAGACTCCTCGTCATGTCCGTGATCACATCCGGGACTCTGAACTACCTTCGGTACATCAAAACACATAAACTCATAATATAACCGTCATCAAACTTTAAGCGTGCGGACCCTACGGGTTCGAGAACTATGTAGACATGACCGAGACACGTCCCCGGTAAATAACCAATAGCGGAACCTAGATGCTCATATTGGCTCCCACATATTCTACGAAGATCTTTATCGGTCAAACCGCATAACAACATACGTTGTTCCATTTGTCATCGGTATGTTACTTGCCCGAGATTCGATCGTCGGTATCTCAATACCTAGTTCAATCTCGTTACCGGCAAGTCTCTTTACTCGTTCCATAATACATCATCCCGCAACTAACTCATTAGTTACAATTCTTGCAAGTCTTATAGTGATGTGCATTACCGAGTGGGCCTAGAGATACCTCTCCGACAATCGGAGTGACAAATCCTAATCTCGAAATACGCCAACTCAACAAGTACCTTCGAAGACACCTGTAGAGCACCTTTATAATCACCCAGATACGTTGTGACATTTGGTAGCACACAAAGTGTTCCTCCGGTAAACGGGAGTTGCATAATCTCATAGTCATAGGAACATGTATAAGTCATGAAGAAAACAATAGCAACATACTAAACGATCAAGTGCTAAGCTAACGGTATGGGTCAAGTCAATCACATCATTCTCTAATGATGTGATCCCGTTAATCAAATGACAACTCATGTCTATGGTTAGGAAACATAACCATCATTGATTCAACGAGCTAGTCATGTAGAGGCATACTAGTGACACTTTGTTTGTCTATGTATTCACACATGTACTAAGTTTCCAGTTAATACAATTCTAGTATATATAATAAACATTTATCATGATATAAGGAAATATAAATAACAACTTTATTATTGCCTCTAGGGTATATTTTCCTTCATGAGCAACTATAATCTCTAATTTTCATCACAAACATGTTTACTCATAATATGCTGAATCATGGATACCGAGTTAAACATATTTACAAAAACAAAAACAAGAAGATTTCATACCATCTTTTCCTTGCCACAGTCACTTCATCAAATCATCGTCATTATTGCCTTTCATTTGCACGACCAAATGATATGGAAATAATAATAGTGCAAGAGTGTTTGTGGACAAAACTAGAATTTGCAAACATTTTATTCGGGGGAGAAGACAAGGTAATATTGGCTCTTCGTTAGATCAACAAGAAAGCATATGAGAGCCACTCAACAATTTCATCATGATCTTCTCCCTACGATGACTCAACAAAAAGAAAATAAATTATGAGAAACACACTGAAATATTTTTAGAGTTTTTAGTTTTTTTGAAGAAAGCAAAGTAACAAAGGAAAAATGAGAAAAACTATTTACATAGGAAAGCTCTCAACAAGCAAAAGAAAAAACGAGAAATATTTTTGGGTTTGCTTTTGTATTACAAACTAACTAAACATGAAAAGAAAACCAAAAATAAGCGAAAAATATTTTTGAATTTTTGAAGTTTTTCAAACACACTACTAGGAAAAGGCTTATAGGTAGAACTTTACTAGTAGCGCCTGTTTGGGCTACCTTGCTACTCCTAAGTACTAGTAGCGCCGGGTGCAGAGAGCGCTACTACTACAACTAGCAGCAACGCTGGTTACCCTGCGTCGCGCTACTATTAAGTGGGCCACACCGCACACCACACTAGCCCACTTAGCTGTAGTGTGGGCTCTGCACATGCGCTACAGCTAGTTGACTTAACAGTAGCGCCAGTCCATACCCGGTGCTACTAGTACACCGCATGAAAAAACCAACCCCTCCCCCTCTCGCGCGACACACTCTCCCTTTCCTCGCGATCTTCTGTTAGGGTTGCTCCTCCTAGTCGCCACCGTTGCTGCAGGTCTTCTCGTCGCCGGCGGGTAAATGCTCATCGCCTTCCGCTGCTCCTTCCCCTCTCGCCGCCCCACTCCACCGCCGGCCCTCTCCGCCGCCTCTCCGATCGCCTCCCTACTCCGCCGCTGCCGCCACCCCTCTCTGTCGTCCCTACCCTCTTGCCCAGCCGCCCCCTGAAAGGATCGGTATGGTTGACTAGAGGGGGGTGAATAGGCAACTAACAATTTTAGCTTTTCTTTTCCAAATTAAAACTTCGCATCAAAGTAGGTTGTCTAGATGTGCAACTAGGTGAGCAACCTATATGATGCAACAACAACGAACATACAAGCAAGTAAGAGAAGTAACACTAATAAGCTTGCACAAGTAAAGGTAAGAGATAACCAAGAGTGGACCCGGTGAAGACGAGGATGTGTTACCGAAGTTCCTTCCCTTTGAGGGGAAGTATGTCTCCGCTAGAGCGGTGTGGAGGCACAATGCTCCACAAGAAGCCACTAGGGCCACCGTATTCTCCTCACGCCCTCACACAATGCGAGATGCCGTGATTCCACTATTGGTTCCCTTGGAGGCGGAGACCAGACCTTTACAAACAAGGTTGGGGCAAACTCCACAACTCAATCGGAGGCTCCCAACAACACCATGAAGCTTCACCACAATGGACTGTGGCTCCGTGGTGACCTCAACCGTCTAGGGTGCTCAAACACCCAAGAGTAACAAGATCCACTAGGGATTAGTGGGGGAATCAAATATCTCTTGGTGGAAGTGTAGATCGGGGCCTTCTCAACTACTCCCGAGCAAATCAACAAGTTTGGTTGGCTAGGGAGAGAGATCGGGCGAAAATGGAGCTTGGAGCAATAATGGAGCTTTTGGGGGAAGAGGTTAGTCAACGAAGAAGAAGGGGACCCCCTTTTATAGTGGGGGTAACAATCCAACCGTTACCCCACTAAACAACCCCGTAGAGGGCGATACTACCACAGGGGGCAGCGGTACTACCGCCCAGCTAGAGAGGGCTAGAAGATAGAGGAGGGACTGGCCCAACGCTGTACTGCCGGACAGGCCCAGTGCGGTACTGCCGCGGTGGCAGGGCGGTACTATCGCTCTCGAGCGGTACTACCGCACCTAATACCGCTGCAAGTGCCGCTCAACTCGACATGAGAAGTGCCCCCCTCGAGTCGAGGCGGTAGTGGCCCGGTACCGCAGCGGTACTGCCGCTAAGGACCCTCAAGCGGTACTAGCGATGGGCACCGCGGTACTATCGCTGGGGCCAAAGACTGCCCAAACAGCAGGGAATCAAACTTCCAACGACGCGGGAAGGCCCAGAGGGTGTGAAACGAAAGTGTACATGATGATTCCACCCTACCCTTACCAAAGCGGACCCCCTCTTGATAGTACGGTGACTCCTACGAAGCTAGTCCACCAACAAGAAACGAAAGAGCTGCACCGTCTTGAAAAACACTCCAAGGGGAAAGAAATCATCTCGAGCCAAAGGATGAAACTCTGAAATGCTCAAAGCACATGGTTAGTCCGCAAATATGTTGTCATCAATCACCAAAACTACATCGAGAGAGATATGCTTTAACATTCTCCCCCTTTTTGGTGGATTGATGACAACCAGGGATTTGCACAAGGAAAAGACATAAAAGTAAGGATACTTAAAACTACAAAATATAGACGGGCTCCCCCTGAATGTGTGCACCTAGTTAGTAGTGCCTTTGGAATGCATGAGAGCAAAGGTAGATGTACACACATTAGGATCAAAATTCCCCCTATATTTTATAGTCCAAAAATTCTAAGCACATGATACATGAGAGCAGGGTATAAAACAGGATAAACATGCAACTCATAAGATACTACAGTACTGAATAGACATAGATAATAAAGGTAAAGATAAGGTAGCATATGTCTCACACCATATGTCTAGAACTTAGGTCTCACTGGCACCAAACCAAACCAAGCAAAACGACGAGAAAACACAAGACACCATAAACCACAAAGACACACTCGCAACACGGCAACAACACAAATCCCTAAACTCTCTCCCCCTTTGGCAGCGAGACACCAAAAGGGCAAAGAGCGTTGCTACGGCTCCAGGTGATAGCAAGCTGATGATCTCGAACATCACATCTCAGCGTGATCGTCTGCACCTCCGTCGTCAGTTGGAAACTGCTCGGCGTCTGAATCGGTCCATGGGCAATGCTGCTGAACCCACTCCTCCTCGTCAGTGATCCTCTGCTCAGATCTGCTATTAACTGTGGCACCCAACTGATGCATGAGCTCCTTGTGATGTCTTCGGGCCTTCTTCTCAAAGACATGAGACATGTACTGGCCATGAGACTCCATGTAGAAGAGCTTCTTCATCTTGCGCTTAATCCTCTTAGCCCATGAGGGCTCCACACCGAAGGGCTCATAGTCCTCATCCTTGTCGGCCTCAGCATCGACCTCGAACTCCATGTCAGCCTCAGAAGGTGGAGCATCAGAACGAGGGGCTTGGGTGCCCCAGTTGTCCTTCTTCCGCATACGTTTGATATCATGAGAAATCAACTCTCCAGTTTCCAGCACAGCCCTGGGATAGTGATGTGCCCGGGCCTTCTCAATGAGCAGCATGATGAAAGGACCATAGATCGGGCACTTGCGCTCAGAAATGGCAGACAGAAGCTCAGACCACATAACATGAGAAATGTCTAGGGTCTCTCCATTGGTTTCTTCTTTCTCATGCTGGCAGAAGAGAAGCATGTCCACAAGATATGAGTGGACCATATCTAGATTCCCAATGTGCGGGAAAAGAGTCTCGCGGAAGACACGATGAAGGATGTCCAGATAGGTAGATAGCTCATAGGTTACCTTCTTTGTCTTGGGGTTAACCTTCTGAGAGCAGTAGGGCCAGAGAGCTTGCTTGTGAGTGGAGGTGACATTGCGGTGAGGACGGAAGCCGACTGGATGCTCAAGCCCGTGATCTTCCACCCCAAGTAACTCCATGAAGGCCTTCCACGTGACAGTGAGCAATTTGCCATTCGTCATCCAAGTCAAGGTCCTTTCTGCATCAGTTCCAAGATGGACAGTGGCATAGAATTGGCATATGATGTCGGCATCAAAGTCCTTGTTGAACTGCATGATTCTGAGAATGTTCAACTGAGTGCACATCTGAAGGGCTTCGCCAAAGTACTCTGGGTCCTTTTCCATTGGATCGGTGTCGATGGAACGGACATCAACAAAGTGATTCTTCTTAGCCTTGATTACATCAAAGAAGATGAAGAACTGAAAGCGGTTCCAGAACGGGCGGTTAACCAAAGTGGGATCTTGGTCTTCCTCATAGGGGTTGCGGCGACGCTTTGCCCAAAATTCCTTGGCAGTCATCTCAGTGACAGTCTTTTCCTTTGGCTTGTTTGCAGATCTCTTCGAGTGCTGAGGTCGCGGTGGAGCACTTGAGGTTGCGCCTGCTGGCAGCGGTTGAGCACTATAGGAACCACCTGCTGACTCAGAAGTGTGGTAGCGCTTTGACGTTGCACGACCTAGGTTGACACGGCGGACCTGCTGCTTAGGATGATCATCACCTGGAACCAAAACACACGACCAGAAGAAACACACGAAAGAAAGAGCATAAGCCACCAAATAAAACAACAAGGATCAAAGCTTGGTAGGAAAAGATGGAACTGGGCATCCAGTGGTAGTACGGCGACCCAACAGCGGCAGTACCACTTGAGCGGTAGTACCGTGACACAACAGCGGCAGTACTACTTGAGCGGTAGTACCGCTCGAGGAGAGCGGTAGTACCGCTCCAGATGGGGAACGGCGGTTCCCTACTACCATGGTCAGATCCGGCACTACCGGAGATGCTAAGTTCAAAAACAAACCTACCAAACTTCAATCCATAGTGCCTAGAAGCCATCTCCATCCAACTCAAGCCTCGCCTTAGCCAAAAGACGAGAAGAACAATGCTTATTGCCCCTAAAAACTAGATGCAAGATCTAGGCAAAGAGAGAACAGGAACGGGGGCAATACCGGCATCCATGGCTAGAGGACGTGGTGGGGATCGACTCCACTGGAGGAAATGGAGAGAGACGGCCCGAAAGCGGCGGCCAGTCGGGCCCCTCCTGCGGCGAGAGGTCGCTGGAGCGACGAGGAAGACGAGCGAGTGGGGGCGAATGGGTATGGGGGAGAAACAACTCCCCCTTCCCCGACATAACCCCCTGTCGCCCGCCCCGTAGCGGTAGTACAACTGGGGTGGGCGGTAGTACCACTCACGCAGCGGTAGTACCGCTCTGCCGCAAAAAGGGCCGACCAAACTGGGATTAGCACAAGAGAAGAAACTGAGACAAAACGAGAACACACACACACACACAAAACCGACAAAAAGAAAGAAGACACACACCTCTTCAAGAGAGGGCGGTGGCCGAGGCCACCTATGTTTGAGTTCAGAGGTATGGCGCCGCGAAGATTTTAACCTTGGGCCAATGACCAACACTCATCTTTGAAGCACAAGTACCATAAAAAATGGCTAATGTGAAAGAGTTTGGTTAGTTTATGCATTATGGGGGGAGGGAAAGTTCATTGAGAGAACAACACTCCCCCTATGTCCATGCCTACACTTAAACTAGACAACAAGTTGAGTGAGTTGGGGTGTGCAAGGGTTCAAGTCACATTTCTCGAATCAATGATATTTATCTCATGCCTTAACTCCTGAAATCTTGCTTCATCCAAAGGCTTCGTGAAAATATCTGCAAGATTATCATGAGTGTTGACATAGTTGAGCTCGATCTCCCCTCGCCTAATGTGATCCCGGATGAAGTGATACCTAATCTCAATATGTTTTGTCTTGAAGTGTTGCACCGGGTTGAGAGAAATCTTGATGGCACTTTCATTGTCACACCAAAGAGGCACTTTGTCACAAGTGACACCGTAATCCTTTAAAGTTTGCCTCATCCATAAAAGTTGTGCACAACAACTATCGGCGGCCACATATTCCGCTTCCGTGGACGAGAGAGACACACAACTTTGCTTCTTGGAAGACCAACTCACCAAACAGCAACCAAGAAATTGGCACCCTCCGGAAGTGGACTTCCTATCCACTTTGTCTCCCGCCCAATCCGAGTCCGAATAACCTACAAGCTTAAAGTTTGCTCCTCTTGGGTACCAAAGGCTAAAGTTTGGGGTATGAGCCAAATATCGAAAGATTCGCTTGACCGCCACAAAGTGACTTTCCTTAGGTGCGGCTTGAAAACGTGCACAAATTCCCACACTCAACATGATATCTGGTCTAGATGCACAAAGGTAAAGCAAGGAGCAAATCATGGAACGCTATACCTTTTGATCCACCGCTTTACCATTGGGATCAATGTCAAGTTGGCACTTGGTGGGCATGGGAGTGGAAGCCGGCTTGACATCACTTAGCTTGAATCTCTTGAGCATGTCTTGAGTGTATTTGGCTTGGTTGATGAAGATTCCTTCTCTCCTTTGCTTCACTTCGATCCCAAGAAAGAACTTCAACTCTCCCATGGAAGACATCTCAAACTTTGAGGTCATGAGAGCGGCAAATTCCTCATTGAAAGCTTTGTTAGGGGAACCAAAGATAATATCATCAACATATAATTGGCACACAAACAACTCCCCTTTAACCTTCTTGGTAAAAAGAGTGGGGTCGATTAGCCCAACTTCAAAACCACGGTCTTGTAACAACTCGGTAAGGTGGTCATACCACGCACGTGGGGCTTGTTTAAGGCCATAGAGTGCCTTATCGAGTCGATACACGTGATCGGGAAAGTAGGGATCCTCAAACCCGGGGGGTTGCTTGACATAAACCAATTCATTAATAGGACCACTAAGAAAAGCACTCTTCACATCCATTTGTTGTAACTTAAAGTTATGATGAGAAGCATATGCAATCAACATGCGAATGGATTCAAGACGAGCAACGGGAGCAAAGGTTTCACCATAGTTGATACCCTCGACTTGGGAGTATCCTTGTGCTACCAAACGAGCCTTGTTGCGAATGATAATCCCATGAGCATCTTGCTTGTTCTTGAATATCCACTTGGTTCCAATGACATTGTGGTCCCCCGTTGGCATTGGCACCAATCTCCACACTTTGTTGCGCTCGAAGTTGTTGAGTTCTTCATGCATGGCATTGAGCCAATCCGGATCTTTGAGCGTCTCATAGACCTTTTGGGGTTCAACACAAGAGACAAACACGTGATGTTCACAATAGTTTGCTAATTGTCTACGAGTGCTTACCCCTTTCTTAAGCTTCCAAGCACATTTGTCATGAGATGATCCTTGGTGGAGAGCTTGGAAGCAACCTTGGCGGCACGACGCTCCAATTCCTCCTTGGGGGTGAGACAAGGAGTGGTCACTTGATCATCTTGTTGGGTTTCGTAGTAATTTCAAAAAATTTCCTACGCACACGCAAGATCATGGTGATGCACAGCAACGAGAGGGGAGAGTGTTGTCTACGTACCCACGCAGACCGACTGCGGAAGCGTTGACACAACATAGAGGTAGTAGTCGTACGTCTTCCCGATCCGACCGATCCAAGCACCGTTACTCCGGCACCTCCGAGTTCTTAGCACACGTACAGCTCGATGACGCTCCTCGGGCTCCGATCCAGCAAAGCTTTGCGGATGAGTTCCGTCAGCATGACGGCGTGGTGACGATGATGATGTTCCACCGACGCAGGGCTTCGCCTAAGCACTACAACGGTATGACCGAGGTGGAATATGGTGGCAGGGGGCACCGCACACGACTAAGGGACGATCACGTGGATCAACTTGTGTGTCTAGGGGTGCCCCCTGCCCCCGTATATAAAGGAGCAAGGGGGAGGCCGGCCGGCCCTATGGGGTGCGCCAAGGGGAGGAGGAGTCCTCTCCCTAGTGGGAGTAGGACTCCCCTTTCCTAATCCAATTAGGAAACCCTAAGGGGGAAGGAAAGAGAGGGAGAGGGAGAGGGAAAGAGGGGCCGCGCCCCCCTCCCTAGTCCAATTCGGACTTCCCATGTGGGGGGGGGGGTGCCACCTCCTAGGCCGCAGCCCTCTCTCTCCCCTAAAGCACAATAAGGCCCATTACTTCCCCGGAGGGTTCCGGTAACCCTTCCGGCACTCCGGTTATCTCCGAAATCACCCGGAACACTTCCGGTGTCCGAATATAGCCGTCCAATGTATCAATCTTTATGTCTCGACCATTTCGAGACTCCTCGTCATGTCCGTGATCACATCCAGGACTCCGAACTAACTTCGGTACATCAAAATGCATAAACTCATAATAACTATCATCGTAACATTAAGCGTGCGGACCCTACGGTTCGAGAATAATGCAGACATGACTGAGACAAATCTCCGGTCAATAACCAATAGCGGGACCTGGATACCCATATTGGCTCCTACATATTCTACGAAGATCTTTATCGGTCAGACCGCATAACAACATACGTTGTTCCCTTTGTCATCGGTATGTTACTTGCCGGAGATTCGATCGTCGGTATCCAATACCTAGTTCAATATCGTTACTGGCAAGTCTCTTTACTCATTCTGTAATACATCATCCCGCAACTAACTCATTAGTTGCAATGCTTGCAAGGCTTATGTGATGTGCATTACCGAGAGGGCCCAGAGATACCTCTCCGACAATCGGAGTGACAAATCCTAATCTCAAAATATGCCAACCCAACATCTACCTTTGGAGACACCTGTAGAGCTCCTTTATAATCACCCAGTTACATTGTGACGTTTGGTAGCACACAAAGTGTTCCTCCGGTAAACGGGAGTTGCATAATCTCATAGTCATAGGAACATGTATAAGTCATGAAGAAAGCAATAGCAACATACTAAACGATCGGGTGCTAAGCTAATGGAATGGGTCATGTCAATCAGATCATTCAACTAATGATGTGACCTCGTTAATCACATAACAACTCTTTGTTCATGGTTAGGAAACATAACCATCTTTGATTAACGAGCTAGTCAAGTAGAGTCATACTAGTGACACTCTGTTTGTCTATGTATTCACACATGTATTATGTTTCCGGTTAATACAATTCTAGCATGAATAATAAACATTTATCATGATATAAGGAAATAAATAATAACTTTATTATTGCCCCTAGGGCATATTTCCTTCAGTCTCCCACTTGCACTAGAGTCAATAATCTAGATTACACAGTAATGATTCTAACACCCATGGAGCTTTGGTGCTGATCATGTTTTGCTCGTGGAAGAGGCTTAGTCAACGGGTCTGCAACATTCAGATCCGTATGTATCTTGCAAATCTCTATGTCTCCCACCTGGACTAGATCCCGGATGGAATTGAAGCGTCTCTTGATGTGCTTGGTTCTTTTGTGAAATCTGGATTCCTTTGCCAAGGCAATTGCACCAGTATTGTCACAAAAGATTTTCATTAGACCCGATGCACTAGGTATGACACCTAGATCGGATATGAACTCCTTCATCAGACTCCTTCATTTGCTGCTCCCGAAGCAGCTATGTACTCCGCTTCACATGTAGATCCCGCTACGATGCTTTGTTTAGAACTGCACCAACTGATAGCTCCACCGTTTAATATAAACACGTATCCGGTTTGCGATTTAGAATCGTCCGGATCAGTGTCAAAGCTAGCATCAACGTAACCGTTTACAATGAGCTCTTTGTCACCTCCATATATGAGAAACATATCCTTAGTCCTTTTTAGGTATTTCAGGATGTTCTTGACCGCTGTCCAGTGATCCACTCCTGGATTACTTTGGTACCTCCCTGCTAAACTTATAGCAAGGCACACATCAGGTCTGGTACATAGCATCGCATACGTGATAGATCCTATGGCTGAAGCATAGGGAACATCTTTCATTTTCTCTCTATCTTCTACAGTGGTCGGGCATTGAGTCTGACTCAATTTCACACCTTGTAACACAGGCAAGAACCCTTTCTTTGCTTGATCCATTTTGAACTTCTTCAAAATCTTGTCAAGGTATGTGCTTTGTGAAAGTCCAATTAAGCGTATTGATCTATCTCTATAGATCTTTATGCCTAATATGTAAGCAGCTTCACCGAGGTCTTTCAATGAAAAACTCTTATTCAAGTATCCATTTATGCTATCCAGAAATTCTATATCATTTCCGATCAGTAATATGTCATCCACATATAATATTAGAAATGCTACAGAGCTCCCACTCACTTTCTTGTAAATACAGGCTTCTCCGAAAGTCTGTATAAAACCAAATGCTTTGATCACACTATCAAAGCGTTTATTCCAACTCCGAGAGGCTTGCACCAGTCCATAAATGGATCGCTGGAGCTTGCACACTTTGTTAGCTCCCTTTGGATCGACAAAACCTTCCAGTTGCATCATATACATCTCTTCTTCCAGAAATCCATTCAGGAATGCAGTTTTGACATCCATCTGCCAAATTTCATAATCATAAAATGCGGCAATTGCTAACATGATTCGGACAGACTTAAGCATCGCTACGGGTGAGAAGGTCTCATCGTAGTCAACCCCTTGAACTTGTCGAAAACCTTTTGCGACAAGTCGAGCTTTGTAGACAGTAACATTACCATCAGTGTCAGTCTTCTTCTTGAAGATCCATTTATTCTCAATTGCTTGCCGATCATCGGGCAAGTCAACCAAAGTCCATACTTTGTTCTCATACATGGATCCCATCTCAGATTTCATGGCTTCAAGCCATTTTGCGGAATCTGGGCTCACCATTGCTTCTTCATAGTTTGTAGGTTCATCATGATCTAGCAGCATGATTTCCAGAACAGGATTACCGTACCACTCTGGTGCGGATCTCGCTCTGGTTGATCTACGAGGTTCAGTAGTATCTTGTCCTAAAGTTTCATGATCATCATCATTAGCTTCCTTACTAATTGGTGTAGGTGTCGCAGAAATAGGTTTCTGTGATGTACTACTTTCCAATAAGGGAGCAGGTATAGTTACCTCGTCAAGTTCTACTTTCCTCCCACTCACTTCTTTCGAGAGAAACTCCTTCTCTAGAAAGGACCCATTCTTAGCAATGAATGTCTTGCCTTCGGATCTGTGATAGAAGGTGTACCCAACAGTCTCCTTTGGGTATCCTATTGTAACATCCCAAATTTTCAATTTGGAATGTTATACATTAGATCATCATGCATATCATATTTTCTTGCATTTTGGTCGATCCTAGAAATTTCACGCAACTCAAGGACCTTCGGAGAGAGTTGGAGATTTTGTTATTTTCATATTTGAGAGTTTTCTCAAATTTGAAAAGAGGATCATTTGATTTATTTATTTCATCTTCAATTATTTTTCCAATATCAAATACGAGAGAGGGAATAATATGACTTTCCCAAAATTTAGGAAAAATGAAGATTTAATGAATAAATCAAATTTTGGTTTTCCGGAGTTTTATTTGGATAGGGAAAAATGCGCGTTTTCAAAAATTGCATTTTAGGCCCGGAGAAAAGTTCATTTTGTTCGGCTCATTTTTAGGAGTCGGGGAAAATTTACTTTAGAAGTTTTGGAGTTCGTTTAGTTTTCTTTTTCTTTGTTTTTCTGCGCGCGAAACCAAAAAAAAAATCCCACAGGCCCAGCAGCCTGGGCCAAGGCCCAGCCGCCCCGCCGCCAGCGCCCCTGCGCGCCAGCCAGCGCCGCCGCCTAGGCCGAGTCCTAGTAGGACTCTAGGCCGGCCCCGCCGCCTCTTTCCTTGCCCCCTCCCCCAAGTTTCTTCCCCCCCTCCTATATAAATACCCACACCCCCTCTCCTCCCAAGCCGCCAGCCCCGCCACCCCTAGCCGCCGCCTTGCGCCGCCGCCGCCGCCCTTGCACCCCGCCGCCGCCGGAGCCCCTCGCCGGAGCCTCGCCGGAGGTAGCCGCGCCTCCCCTCGCCTCGGTTCGGTTTTTTTTAGAAAACCATTCCGGTTATTTTTCTTTTCTTTCCGGTTTCTTTTCCGGTTTTGTTTCGGTTTTCTTCCGAAACCCTAGATCGGTTTTGTTCCGTTTTTCTTCGGTTTAGTTGTTTAGCGAGTGTTCGCCGGACCGTTCGTCTTAACGAACGTGATCACCGGTTATTCCCGGTTAACGAACGTCCGTTCGTTTAACCGTTCTTCGTTTTCTTTCTCGCCGGATTTATTCCGCGTTTGTCGCGATCGCGATTTCAGATCCGATCTTCATTCTAGTCTATCTTCTCGCTCGTTTATCGGAATCAGGCGATTCAAGCACCTGGAGTTTCGTTTCGAAACCGCCGTTCCGTCTAATCAACTTGAACAAGTTTTTGCTACAGTAAAACTTGACCTAGTTTCAACTTGCTAGAACCGAGTTGTTTTCTTCCGCCGTTTGTTTTCCGTTTCTTTGTTTGGTTCGTTCTTTCTTTGCAACCAGAGTTCTTAAGTTGAACTTTCTGGTTTGTTCTCTTGTTCGAGTTTTACCTGTGCATTAGTTGAGTACATATTGTATGCTTGTTTTTGTCTGCGATAGATCACCTAGAGTGCGCCGCTTGTTACTTCGAATCCCTAGGTCTCGCGGATCATCAGCAAGGCAAGTAACACTTTGATCATACCTTTTCTACAACCCAGTTTTATTGCATTAGATCAATCCTCACACATTGCATGATTAGGATCTAATTAAATTGTGGGATTGGGAGTAGATGAGGTAGTACCTATTACTTGTTTATTATGAAACCTTTGGGAGTTACTTCTACGTTTGCTTATTATGCCATGCTATGCTAGTAGACGTGGATTGGGTGAGTGCTATCCATGACAGATGTGAGATTGTTAATGCTAATGGTTTTATCTAAGGTGGCAACTTAAACACACATCTGGGTGGATTGAGGCACCTGGTTTCTATCAGGACTTGCCTGTTTTATTTAGGACCGCCACCCAGGCTCAAAGGGATCATAAGATCATTCATGCTAGTAACTTCCGTGTGCAGCCACAAGCCATTATGGGCTCTGGCATAGTTGACTAAGTCGTGCGAACTCTTACAGTGGTAGACTAGCAGATGTAGGGGATATAGGTGGTACGGTCTACCCGGACGTAAGGTGCTAGCGCTTTTGAAAGACTGTGTCTCGGTCATCCGTTTCTCAAACACCGTGTAGTGCGAGAAATCCAACGGAGGCGATCGAGTCTTGTGGGGAAAAGTGCGCAAACCTCTGCAGAGTGTAACAAACTAATCATGATTAGCCGTGTCCCCGGTTATGGACAACTTGAGTATCTAGTACTTGAATATCATGTGAATCTCATCATGCTACTTCAAATTAATATTGTTGGGTTTTAATTGTTCACTTAATTGGGATCGGAATGCTGTCAACCATTTTCGATGTTCAACTACCATGATAGTTAAATAAATTTATTCCTTTGTAGTAGGGAAAAACTGGCTTTACGCAAAACTGTAACCATAGAGCTTTCCACCAGCCATACATGCATATAGTATAGCTCATTACTGTTCATTACTCTCTATGTGTTACATTGCCAGCATATTCCATGTGCTGACCCGTTTTCGGGCTGCAACGTTCATGTTGCAGACTTTTCAGACGACGAGTAAGGTGTTTTTAGGTCGTGGTTCTATACTCAGTGATGTCGTTGGAGTTGATGGACCCATTTATCTTCCGAGTCTTCCACTGTTATCATTTTAGATGGACTTAAGCCATATTATTTTGTAATAAGGTCTCTTGGAGACATTGATGTAATAAGTGTGTGATTGCCACTCTGCTATAAATCCTTCGAAGTACTGTGTGGTGTCAGCATTACTGATCCAGGGATGACACCGGAGCACAGAAGACTTGATCCATTCGGGTCGGGTCGCTACACCTATGAAGAAACATTTCTCTGATTTGGGTTCGAGCTTATCAGGTTGAAGCTTTTTCACATAAGCATCGCAGCCCCAAACTTTAAGAAACGACAACTTTGGTTTCTTGCCAAACCATAGTTCATAAGGCGTTGTCTCAACGGATTTTGATGGTGCCCTATTTAACGTGAATGCGGCCGTCTCTAAAGCATAACCCCAAAATGATAGCGGTAAATCAGTAAGAGACATCATAGATCGCACCATATCTAGTAAAGTACGATTACGACGTTCGGACACACCATTACGCTGTGGTGTTCCGGGTGGCGTGAGTTGCGAAACTATTCCGCATTGTTTCAAATGTACACCAAACTCATAACTCAAATATTCTCCTCCATGATCAGATCGTAAAAACTTATTTTCTTGTTACAATGATTTTCAACTTCACTCTGAAATTCTTTGAACTTTTCAAATGTTTCAGACTTGTGTTTCATTAAGTAGATATACCCATATCTGCTTAAGTCATCTGTGAAGGTGAGAAAATAATGATATCCGCCACGAGCCTCAATATTCATCGGACCACATACATCGGTATGTATGATTTCCAACAAATCTGTTGCTCTCTCCATAGTACCGGAGAACGGTGTTTTAGTCATCTTGCCTATGAGGCACGGTTCGCAAGTACCAAGTGATTCATAATCAAGTGGTTCCAAAAGTCCATCAGTATGGAGTTTCTTCATGCGCTTTATACCGATATGACCTAAACGGCAGTGCCACAAATAAGTTTCACTGTCATTATCAACTCTGCATCTTTTGGTTTCAACATTATGAATATGTGTGTCACTACTATCGAGATTCATCAAAAATAGACCACTCCTCAAAGGTGCATGACCATAAAAGATATTACTCATATAAATAGAACAACCATTATTCTCTGATTTAAATGAATAACCGTCTTGCATCAAACAAGATCCAGATATAATGTTCATGCTTAACGCTGGCACCAAATAACAATTATTTAGGTCTAATATTAATCTCGAAGGTAGATGTAGAAGTAGCGTGCCGACCGCGATCACATCGACTTTGGAACCGTTTCCCACGCGCATCGTCACCTCGTCCTTTGCCAGTGTTCGCTTAATCTGTAGTCCCTGTTTCGAGTTGCAAATATTAGCAATAGAACCAGTATCAAATACCCAGGTGCTACTGCGAGCTCTAGTAAGGTACACATCAATAACATGTATATCACATATACCTTTGTTCACCTTGCCATCCTTCTTATCCGCCAAATACTTGGGGCAGTTCCGCTTCCAGTGACCAGTCTGCTTGTAGTAGAAGCACTCAGTTTCAGGCTTAGGTCTAGACTTGGGTTTCTTATCCTGAGCAGCAACTTGCTTGCCGTTCTTCTTGAAGTTCCCCTTCTTCTTCCCTTTGCCCTTTTTCTTGAAACTAGTGGTCTTGTTGACCATCAACACTTGATGCTCCTTCTTGATTTCTACCTCCGCTGCTTTCAGCATTGCGAAGAGCTCGGGAATAGTCTTATTCATCCCTTGCATATTATAGTTCATCATGAAGCTCTTGTAGCTTGGTGGCAGTGATTGGAGAATTCTGTCAATGACACAATCATCTGGAAGATTAACTTCCAATTGAATCAAGTGATTATTATACCCAGACATCTTGAGTATATGCTCACTGACAGAACTGTTCTCCTCCATCTTGCAGCTATAGAACTTATTGGAGACTTCATATCTCTCAATCTGGGCATTTGCTTGAAATATTAACTTCAACTCCTGGAACATCTCATATGCTCCATGACGTTCAAAACGTCGTTGAAGTCCCGATTCTAAGCCGTAAAGCATGGCACACTGAACTATCGAGTAGTCATCAGCTTTTGCTCTGCCAGACGTTCATAACATCTGGTGTTGCTCCAGCAGCAGGCCTGGCACCCAGCGGTGCTTCCAGGACGTAATTCTTCTGTGCAGCAATGAGGATAATCCTCAAGTTACGGACCCAGTCCGTGTAATTGCTACCATCATCTTTCAACTTTGCTTTCTCAAGGAACGCATTAAAATTCAACGGAACAACAGCACGAGCCATCTATCTACAATCAAACATAAACAAGCAAGATACTATCAGGTACTAAGTTCATGATAAATTTAAGTTCAATTAATCAAATTTAAAGAACTTCCACTTAGATAGACATCGCTCTAATCCTCTAAGTGATCACGTGATCCAAATCAACTAAACCATAACCGATCATCACGTGAGATGGAGTAGTTTTCAATGGTGAACATCGTTATGTTGATCATATCTACTATATGATTCACGCTCGACCTTTCGGTCTCCGTGTTCCGAGGCCATATCTGCATATGCTAGGCTCGTCAAGTTTAACCTGAGTATTCTGCATGTGCAAAACTGGCTTGCACCCGTTGTAGATGGACGTAGAGCTTATCACACCCGATCATCACGTGGTGTCTGGGCACGACGAACTTTGGCAACGGTGCATACTCAGGGAGAACACTTCTTGATAATTTAGTGAGAGATCATCTTATAATGCTACCGTCAATCAAATCAAGATAAGATGCATAAAAAGATAAACATCACATGCAATCAATATAAGTGATATGATATGGCCATCATCATCTTGTGCCTGTGATCTCCATCTCCGAAGCACCGTCATGATCACCATCGTCACCGGCGCGACACCTTGATCTCCATCGTAGCATCGTTGTCGTATCGCCAATCTTATGCTTCCACGACTATCGCTACCGCTTAGTGATTACATCGCGATTTCATTGCATACAATAAAGCGACAACCATATGGCTCCTGCCAGTTGCCGATAACTCGGTTACAAAACATGATCATCTCATACAATAAAATTTAGCATCATGCCTTGACCATATCACATCACAACTTGCCCTGCAAAAACAAGTTAGACGTCCTCTACTTTGTTGTTGCAAGTTTTACGTGGCTGCTACGGGCTTAAGCAAGAACTCATCTCACCTACGCATCAAAACCACAACGATAGTTTGTCAAATAGACTCCGTTTTAACCTTCACAAGGACCGGGCGTAGCCACACTCGGTTCAACTAAAGTTGGAGAGACAGTCGCCCGCAAGCCACCTATGTGCAAAGCATGTCGGGAGAACCGGCCTCGCGTAAGCGTACGCGTAATGTTGGTCCGGGTCATCTCGTCCAACAATACCGCTAAACCAAAGTATGACATGCTGGTAGGCAGTATGACTTGTATCGCCCACAACTCACTTGTGTTCTACTCGTGCATATAACATCAAACCATAAAACCTAGGCTCGGATGCCACTGTTGAGTTTCGTAGTAATTTCAAAAAATTTCCTACGCACACGCAAGATCATGGTGATGCACAGCAACGAGAGGGGAGAGTGTTGTCTACGTACCCACGCAAACCGACCGCGGAAGCATTGACACAACGTAGAGGAAGTAGTCTACATCTTCCCGATCCGACCGATCCAAGCACCGTTACTCCGGCACCTCCGAGTTCTTAGCACACGTACAGCTCGATGACGCTCCCCGGGCTCCGATCCAGCAAAGCTTTGGGGATGAGTTCCGTCAGCACGACGGCGTGGTGACGATGATGATGTTCCACCGACGCAGGGCTTCGCCTAAGCACTACAATGGTATGACCGAGGTGGAATATGGTGGCAGGGGGCACCGCACACGGCTAAGGGACGATCACGTGGATCAACTTGTGTGTCTAGGGGTGCCCCCTTGCCCCCGTATATAAAGGAGCAAGGGGGAGGCCGGCCGGCCCTATGGGGTGCGCCAAGGGGAGGAGGAGCCCTCTCCCTAGTGGGAGTAGGACTCCCCTTTCCTAATCCAATTTGGAAACCCTAAGGGGGAAGGAAAGAGAGGGAGAGGGAGAGGGAAAGAGGGGCCGCGCCCCCCTCCCTAGTCCAATTCGGACTCCCCATGTGGGGGGGGGGGGCGCCACCTCCTAGGCCGCAGCCCTCTCTCTTCCCTAAAGCCCAATAAGGCCCATTACTTCCCCGGAGGATTCCGGTAACCCTTCCGGCACTCCGGTTATCTCCGAAATCACCCGGAACACTTCCGGTGTCCGAATATAGCTGTCCAATATATCAATCTTTATGTCTCGACCATTTCGAGACTCCTCGTCATGTCCGTGATCACATCTGGGACTCCGAACTAACTTCGGTACATCAAAATGCATAAACTCATAATAACTGTCATCGTAACGTTAAGCGTGCGGACCCTACGGTTTGAGAATAATGCAGACATGACTGAGACAAATCTCCGGTCAATAACCAATAGCGGGACCTGGATGCCCATATTGGCTCCTACATATTCTATGAAGATCTTTATCGGTCAGACCGCATAACAACATGCGTTGTTCCCTTTGTCATCGGTATGTTACTTGCCCGAGATTCGATCGTTGGTATCCAATACCTAGTTCAATATCGTTACTGGCAAGTCTCTTTACTCGTTCTGTAATACATCATCCCGCAACTAACTCATTAGTTGCAATGCTTGCAAGGCTTATGTGATGTGCATTACCGAGAGGGCCCAGAGATACCTCTCCGACAATCGGAGTGACAAATACTAATCTCGAAATATGCCAACCCAACATCTACCTTTGGAGACACCTGTAGAGCTCCTTTATAATCACCCAGTTATGTTGTGACGTTTGGTAGCACACAAAGTGTTCCTCCGGTAAACGGGAGTTGCATAATCTCATAGTCATAGGAACATGTATAAGTCATGAAGAAAGCAATAGCAACATACTAAACGATCGGGTGCTAAGCTAATGGAATGGGTCATGTCAATCAGATCATTCAACTAATGATGTGACCTCGTTAATCAAATAACAACTCTTTGTTCGTGGTTAGGAAACATAACCATCTTTGATTAATGAGCTAGTCAAGTAGAGGCATACTAGTGACACTCTGTTTGTCTATGTATTCACACATGTATTATGTTTCCGGTTAATACAATTCTAGCATGAATAATAAACATTTATCATGATATAAGGAAATAAATAATAACTTTATTATTGCCTCTAGGGCATATTTCCTTCACATCTTGAGCGTCGTCTTGAGCTTGTTCTTGATCTCGTGGAAGCTCTTGATCTTGAACTTGCTCGGAGGAGGGAGCTTGACCTTGGGCATCACTTGATATTACAACACCATCTTGAGATTGATCTTGCCCTTGGTCTTGTTCTTGAGGTTGAGGGCCCTCACTTTGTTCTTCGGAAGCGCGTGGGTCTTGGGTTGGTGAAGGTTCCACTTGAGTAGAACATTGTCCTTCTCCTCCGGCCACAAGGGGTTCCTCAATGGGTAGGATAAGACCAACATCCATTCTTCTTATGGCTTGGGGAGGAATTTCATCACCTACATCACAAGTACCACTTTGCTCCACTTGGGAGCCGTTATTCTCATCAAACTCCATGTTACACGTTTCCTCAATAAGTCCTGTGGACTTATTGAGAACACGGTAAGCATGAGAGTTTGTAGACAAACGGACACCTTTCTTGAGAATGAAACACTTACACCCGAACACCCGGAAGTACTTGAGGCTGGGCTTGTTACCGGTGAATATCTCATATGGAGTCTTGTTCAAGCCTTTGCAGAGCTAGAGACGATTAGATGCATAGCACGCGGTGTTGATGGCTTCGGCCCAAAAGTTGTAGGGAGACTTGAACTCCGCCACATGGTCCTTGCCGCATCCATCAACGTCTGGTTCTTCCTCTCCACTATACCATTTTGTTGAGGGGTGTAAGGTGTGGAATATTGATGCTTGATTCCCCCATCACTCAAAAACTCGTCGAAGGTGTAGTTCTTGAACTCGGAGCCATTGTCACTTCTTATTGTCAAGATCTTTGCATTGTGTTGTCGTTGAGCTTCATTTGCAAAGGCGATGATGGTTTGTTGGGTTTCACTCTTCCTCTTGAAGAAATATACCCAAGTGTATCTTGAATAGTCATCTACGATCACCAAGCAATACTTTCTACCCTCAAGACTATAAAAGGATGGAGGTCCAAAAAGATCCAAATGAAGGAGCTCCAAAGGCCTCTTCGAGTAGATGATAGTCGTGGGAGGGTGAGCCTTCTCATGTACCTTTCCTTCGATGCAAGAACTGCAAGCACGATCTTTGGCAAAACTAACATTTGTTAGTCCACGGACATGGTCCCCCTTGAGAATACTTTGCAAAGATCTCATATTGACGTGGGCTAAACAGCGATGCCAAATCCATCCCATGTCAACTTTAGCCATTAGGCATGTCGCGATCTTAGTGGGTCGCTTCGAAAAGTTAATCACATAGAGACCGTTCAACATGCCCAACAAAGGCTACTTTAAGAGTCTTGCTCCACAAGAGGGCCACGGAATCAATATCAAAGAAAGTGGCAAAGCCCATGAGTGCTAGTTGACGAACGGAAAGTAAATTGTATGCGAGGGACTCAACAAGCATGACCTTCTCGATCGTAAGATCATGAGAAATGACAACTTTGCCGAGTCCCAATACCTAAGAAGACAAGGCATCACCCCACTCGACATTGGTGGGCATGGATGGAATCATTTGCACGTCCACCACCAAGTCCTTGCTTACGGTCATATGATTAGTAGCTCCACTATCGAGGAACCATGATCCCCCACCGGAAGCAAGCACCTACAAGAGATCAATGCTTGGTTTTAGGTACCCATTTTGTAATGGGTCCTTTGATGTTAGTAACAAGGGTCTTAGGAACCCAAATAGACCATTCAATGTACTCATAAGGAGAACCAACAAATTTGGCATAAACATGCCCATCTCTAGCGCGACACAACACATAAGAAGGGTTAAAGTCGCCAGCTTTGTTGGGAAGGGGAGCGTTTCCCTTCTTGGCATCACTACCCCTCATGGAGTTCTTCTCCTTCTCCTTAGTAGCACCCTCACCCTCCTTCACAAAGGTTTTCTTGAGAGGAGGAGGTCGTTTGGCCTTGTCATTCTTCTTCTTGTTCTTAGACTTGGGCACGTACCCAATCCCTTCCTTGGCCACAACTCCCTTTTGGTTGGTCAAAAGGTCGTTGAGGTTCTTCTCGCCTTGTATGCAAGACACAAGACCTTTCTCAAGTTGCACCTTTAGCTTAGCGTTCTCCTCAACAAGATGCACATGCTCACAACACGGGTTAGTAGCATTTGCATTATCAATTAACATCATACGAGGAAAAGTGGCTTTCTCCTTGGTTAGCTTTACTTGAAGTTGATCATGAGACTCTTTGAGGCTAGCATGAGAACCCTTCAAGACCTTGTGAGCCTTGTCAAGTAGATCAAACTCCTCTTTGAGTCTAGCAAGATCAACCCCAAGTTTGGACTTCTCGGAGTTTAGCACACGAGAAACAACGAGAGCATGATCAAACTCTTTCTTTAACTTAGTATGATCAACGTTGTGTGACTCCTCAAGAGCCAAATGAAGACCACACTCTTCCTCAAGAGCATTGGAAAGATTCGAAATCTCATCGGCATAGTCATGACTATGCCCCTCCATCTTGGAGATAGTATCTTCATGAGACTCGATCATGTCATTGGCTTCACCAAGTTGTTCCAAGAGAGCAACAAAATGCTTCTTGGATTTACCCTTGAGTTTACCCATAAAGGACTCAAACTCATTTTCCTCCACATTAGATCCCTCACATTCATCAATGCAATCCATCAAGGAAGGATTATTAATGATGGTAGTTTTGATGTTGGGGGTTACCTTGTTGGTGGCTTTAGCCATGAGGCACTTGGCAGTGATGTTCTCATTGGGTGAGTCAAAGAGGGACACTCGTGGAGTTTTTGCAATGGCAACAGAGGCCATGACTACCGACTCACCATCTTCATCATCATCATCATCATCATCATCATCATCATCATCATCATCATGGTACTCTTCTTGAACCACCAATGCCTTGTGAGGGGTCTTCTTGGTGAAGTTGCTCTTGTTGGTGAAAGACTTGGCTTTGTCCTTTTGAATGAGCTTGCCACCATTGTCTTCCCTCTTCTCATACGGGCACTCCACAACAAAGTGGCTCACATTGCCACAATTGTAGCAAGTCCTCACATGTTGCTTGCCTTTCGTGCCACTTGAGTTGTTCTTGCTGAAGTTTGGCCTTGAGCTTTTCTTGCTCCAAAATTGCCTTGAAGCAAGTGCCATGTGTTCATGATAGGCATATTTTGTATCTTCGGGGTTGCTTCCCTCTTCTTCTTCTTCTTTAACACAAACCTTGGCCTTCAATGCAAGGTTGGGCTTCTTTGCTCTTTGAGAATGAAGCACCGCATTGTCGGCGGTCTTGTCCAAGATGTTCATAGCCACAAACTCATCCAACACTTCACTTGAGGTCAATGTGTGGAAGTCCGACCTTTGACGAATGACGGAGGACATCGCCTTGTGGTATGGCATCATTGCCTTGAGGAATTTGCGCTTGATCCAATTGTCATTTGTGTCCTTGCTACCATGATCTCGGAGTGAGACCGCGAGTTTAGTTACTCTCCGATAAAGCTCATGAGGTTCTTCATCTTATTTCATTGCAAACTCATCGGCTTCGTCTTGCACTACTTCATAGTTGGAGCGTTGAATGCTTGCGCTTCCCCGGTAGAGAGAGACCACACAAAGCCATGCATCTTTGGCTAAGGCGAAGAGCCGAAGATGAGGTAGATCTTCGGGTGGGATTGCATCTTGGATAATGAAGAGAACATTCTCATTGAATTGATTATCCGCGGCTTCTCGAGGAGTGAAGTTGCTTGGGTCATGCGGATAGAAACCTTCTTCAATGATTCTCCAAAGATTAGTGTTCACATGATTTAAATGACGCTTAAAAAGATAAACCCAAGAATCAAAGTCCTCATTTTTCACAATCTTAGGGGGAGGACCGGCATGATTCAAGTGAGTGGAAGGAATCGGTCCACCATAAACAAGTGGTGTTTCCACATGGGCAAAGTCGCTGGTGCCATTTTTACCACTAGAAGAAGGAGCCTTTTCACTACTAGCTTCCCCCTTGTCGGAGTTAGCATCCGTCACCTTGTCCATGGGATCACCCACTCTCAAAGGTGTGGTAGATAGTTTAAGCCCTTCAATGAATTTAGTAAACATGCTTTCAACCTCGGTCGTCATTGAGGTTTTCAATGTCTCCAAGGCTACATTGAATTCCTCACGGGAGACCGAGGTTCCCCCATCACCCATAGACGAGATCGGATTCACACCAGAGTGCTCCTCCACACCGTCTACGGTATCAACCATACTCTTCGGACGACAAAGTCCTTAGTAAAGAGACGAGGCTCTGATACCAATTGAAAGGATCGATATGGTTGACTAGAGGGGGGGTGAATAGGCAACTAACAATTTTAGCTTTTCTTTTCCAAATTAAAACTTTGCATCAAAGTAGGTTGTCTAGATGTGCAACTAGGTGGGCAACCTATATGGTGCAACAACAACGAACATACAAGCAAGCAAGAGAAGTAACACTAATAAGCTTGCACAAGTAAAGGTAAGAGATAACCAAGAGTGGACCCGGTGAAGACGAGTATGTGTTACCGAAGTTCCTTCCTTTTGAGGGGAAGTACGTCTCCGTTAGAGCGGTGTGCAGGCACAATGCTCCCCAAGAATCCACTAGGGCCACCGTATTCTCCTCACGCCCTCACACAATGTGAGATGCCATGATTCCACTATTGGTGCCCGTGGAGGCGGCGACCGGACCTTTAGAAACAAGGTTGGGGCAAACTCCACAACTCAATCGGAGGCTCCCAACAACACCACGAAGCTTCACCACAATGGACTATGGATCCATGGTGACCTCAACCGTCTAGGGTGCTCAAACACCCAAGAGTAACAAGATCCGTTAGGGATTAGTGGGGGATCAAATATCTCTTGGTGGAAGTGTAGATCGGGGCCTTCTCAACTACTCCCGAGCAAATCAACAAGTTTGGTTGGCTAGGGAGAGAGATCGGGCGAAAATGGAGCTTGGAGCAATAATGGAGCTTTTGGGGGAAGAGGTTAGTCAATGAAGAAGAAGGGGACCCCCTTTTATAGTGGGGGTAACAATCCAACCGTTACCCCACTAAACAGCCCCGTAGAGGGCGATACTACCGCAGGGGGCAGCGGTACAACCGCCGGACCCAACGGTACTACCGCTCCCCCTTACGGTACTACCGCCCAGCTAGAGAGGGCTAGAAGATAGAGGAGGGACAGGCCCAGCGCGGTACTGCCGGACAGTCCCAGCACGGTACTGCCGTGGTGGAAGGGCGGTACTACTGCTCTCGAGCGATACTACCACACCTACTACCGCTGCAAGTGCCGCTCAACCCGACACGAGAAGTGCCCCCCTCGAGTCCAGGAGGTAGTGGCCCGGTACCGCAGCGGTACTGCCATTGAGGACCCTCAAGCGGTACGACCGCGGGGCACCGCGGTACTACAGCTAGGGCCAAAGACTGCCCAAACAGCAGGGAATCAAACCTTCAATGACGCGGGAAGGCCCAGAGGGTGTGAAATGAAAGTGTACGTGATGATTCCACCCTACCCTTACGAAAGCGGACCCCCTCTTGATAGTACAGTGACTCCTACGAAGCTAGTCCACCAACAAGAATCGAAAGAGATACACCATCTTGAAAAACACTCCGAGGGGAAAGAAATCGTCTCGAGCCAAAGGATGAAACTCTGAAATGCTCAAAGCACATGGTTAGTCCGCAAATATGTTGTCATTAATCACGGAAACTACATCGAGAGAGATATGCTTTAACCCCCCTCTCTCTACCGCCCCTCCCCTCTCGCGTGCCCCCGTTGCCCCCACTCTGTCGCCCTCCCTCTCGCCCCAGTCGCCCTCTCTCTCCGCCGCCCCTCTCCTCTCCCTAGTAGTGTATATTATAGTGTATTATAAATCTTTATATTTGTAGTGT
>NC_041392.1:666924048-666938814 GCF_002162155.2 Triticum dicoccoides | reverse complement strand
TATATATGATGTTTCCCTAACATTGACATAAGCCCTATGTTTTAAAAATATTGTTGTTTTTCTATCCGATGAATCAATGGATAGCTTTTCTTCTCAAGTACTTGTTTGTGAGACAATGATCTTTCTTATATTTTTCTATCTAATGAATGCTTGCATGCGTTAGAACAAATATTGATGTTTGTCTCTCCGATCAATGCTTATAATAGGAAAATAGCGCCGCCACCACCACCACCACCATGTCGACTGTGCAAGTCAAGGTGCGTCAGCAGCCTTGCAACTAGCACGCTTTTCGGCATCTACTTCCAGCCGAGTTTTTTTCATGTTGCGGTAATAAATTATATGAAACTTGTAACAACTATTTTGTTTTTAGTGTTATTGCCATTAATGCATTGTGTGTCACTAGTGCACGTCGGTCCTAAACAAACAGTTTTTAACCCCTTTCCGCGACGGCATTTGGAACCGTCGCTAAGTGAGTGTGGGCGATAGGGGGGTCCTTCCCACACGACCCAGAAACCGTCGGGGATAGGGCCCCTACAGTACTCCTACTCGTTTCTGCTCGCATTGCCATCATAGTCGGTATTCTGCGGTGCTACGGTTATGATGCGCGGCCCATCACAAACGGCTCACTATTATAAAATGTGTATGATGCGCGGCCCATCACAAACGGTTCACCGTTAAGAAGATTAGCTAATCGTCGTATGAGTGTCGGACATGATTACGAAACATCGGACCGTCGTAACATCGTCGTACACGACAACTATCGCACACGCTATCCTGTGGTGCAACATTTACAATGCATACATCATCAGAAACAGTTCATGGTTGCGAATCGTGTAAGATAAGGCGACTAACACAAACATTTAGTTTGCCCGCACCGTTTGTGATATTGTCTGACATCGCACACGGTTTGCAAATGGCAACTGTGTGCATGCTTGCACACATTTCCTCTTTGTGAACCATCTTGGATTATGGTGCATATCGCAAACGTTTGTGTTTTACCAACCATGTGTGCCGTAACAACCTGGAGAGCGTAATTTCACCCTAATTTAATTGCTGCTTTTCCAAATTGTACCGGATTTGGATTTGAATTTGAATGTATGCTACATCTTTATTCATATCCATCAGATTCAAACAACCAATGCATTATTCGATTCATAGGTACATATGTTCAAGAATTACATAAGAACCAAATAAAGAATGCTTAACCATAGTTGTATACTTGTACTATTAAAGACGGTAACGAAAGAGGCGAAATATATTCTGGTTGCTGAACAAGGTGAAGCAGAATGCCCATATTGTGCCCTCCTCCATGCAGAAGGCACACACGACTCTAGTCCAACCCCTTGTGATGGCCGGCCGCCCATCCTATGAAAACACCTAGATAATCATCATGTTCTGGTAGAAATACTTTAAAGTTTGCATGCCCACCAATCATGTAGTTTGAGAGGTAATCTTGAGTAAACTTCTTTGGCAACCACTCCTGTAACATCCCAAATTTTCAATTTGGAATGTTATACACTAGATCATCATGCATAACATATTTTCTTGCATCTTGGCCGATCCTAGAAATTTCACACAACTCAAGGACCTCCGGAGAGAGTTGGAGATTTCATTATTTTCATATTCGAGAGGTTCTCAAATTTTGAAAAGAGGATCGTTTGATTTATTTGTTTTATCTTCAATAAATTTTCCGGTGTCAAAATATGAGAGAGGGAATAATATGACTTTCCCAAAATTTAGAAAAATGAAGATTTAATAAATAGATCAATTTTTTTTGTTTGCCAGAGTTTTATTTGCATTTTATTTGGATAGGGAAAAATGCGCGTTTTCAAAAATTGCATTTTAGGTCCAGAGAAAAGTTCATTTTGTTCGGCTCATTTTTAGGAGTCGGAGAAAATTTACTTTAGATTTTTCGGAGTTCGTTTAGATCTCTTTTTGTTTTTTTTCTCTGCGCGTGGAAACTATTTAAAAAAAACAAAAAAAACTGGACCAAGGCCGGCCAGGCCAAGGCCCAGCCGGGCCAAAGGCCATCGCTAGCCGCGCGCCAGGCGTAGGCGCAGGAGGCCGCCGCCGCCTCTCTCCTGTACCGAATCCTAGTAGGACTTTGGTCCTACTTCCGTATATTCCTTTTTTATTTCTAGATCTTTTCCTTTCCTCTTTTCTATTCCTATTCCTAGTCTAATTCCTTGCCCTCTACCCCAAGTAAACCCCTCCCCTCCCCAATATAAATACCCAAGCACCCCCCTCTAAACATCAAATCAAAGCCCCTCTCCTCCACACCACACCTTGCCACCCCACGCCGCGCCGCCGCACCACCCCACGCCGCGCCGCCGCACCACCCCATGCCGCACCACCTCACCCGCACGCCGCCCTAAGCCGCCGCCTCACCCGCGCCGCCGCCGCACCTTGCCGCCGCCGCCCCACGCCCACGCCGCCGGAGCCCCTCACCGGAGACCTCGCCGAGGTTGCCCCGCGTCTCTTTTTCTCGGATCGTTTTCTTCTAATCGTTCCGATTCTTTTCTTCTCTAAACCGTTCCGGTTTTCTAGATCGGTTTTTCGTTCGGTTTTTCTTCTCCGAAACCCTAGATCGGATTCGTTTTCTTCTCCGATTTAGTTGTCTTTGGACCGTTCGCCGGACCGTTCGTCCTAACGAACGTGATCACCGGATTTTTCTAGGTTAACGACGTCCGTTCGTTTAACCGTTCTTCTTTTTCTTTTCGTCGGATTTATTCCGCGATCGCGATCTCAGATCCGATCTTCTTTCTAGTCTTTCTTTTCGCTCGTTTATCGGAATCAGGTGATTCAAGCGCCTGGAGTTTCGTCTCGAAACTGCCGTTCCGTTTAATCAACTTGAACAAGCTTTTGCCCTGATAAAAATTCGACCTAGTTTCAACTTGCTAGAACCGTGTTGTTTTCTTCCACCATTTGTTTTCCGTTTCTTTGTTCGGTTCGTTCTTTCTTTGCAACCGGAGTTCTTAAATTGAACTTTCTGGTTCGTTCTCTTGTTCGAGTTTTACCTGTGCATTAGATGAGTACTTATTGTATGCTTGTTGTTTGTCTGTGATAGATTACCCGGATTGCGCCGCTTGTTACTTCGAAACCCTAGGACTCGCGGATCATCAGCAAGGAAAGTAACACTTTGATCATACCTTTTCTACAATCCATGTTTTATTGCATTAGATCAATCCTCTCACATTGCATGATTAGGATCTAATTAAATTGTGGGATGGGAAGTAGATGAGGTAGTACCTATTACCTGTATTACTATGAAACCTTTGGGAGTTACTTCTACGTTTGCTTATTATTATGCCATGCTATGCTAGTTGACGTGGATTGGGTGAGTGATATCCATGACAGATGTGAGTTGAGAATTTTAATGGTTTATCTAAGGTGGCAACTTAAACACACATCTGGGTGGATTGAGGCACCTGATGTCTATCAGGACTTGCCTGTTTTATTTTGGACCGCCACCCAGGCTCAAAGGGATCATAAGATCTTTCATGCTAGAAACTTCCGTGTGCAGCCACAAGCCATTATGGGCTCTGGCATAGTTGACTAAGTTGTGCGAACTCTTACGGGGTGGACTAGCAGATGTAGGGGTTGTAGGTGGTACGGTCTACCCCACATGTAAGGTGCTAGCGCTTCTGAAAGACTGTGTCTCGGTCATCCGTCTTCTCAAACACCATGTAGTGCGAGAAACCAAACAGAGGCGATCGAGTCTTGTGGGGAAAAGTGCGCAAACCTCTGCAGAGTGTACAAACTAATCATGATTAGCCGTGTCCCCGGTTATGGACAACTTGAGTATCTAGTACTTGAATATCATAGTGAATCTCAACATGTTACTTCTAATTAATGTTGTTGGGTTTTAATTGTATTTTTAATTGGGATTGAGAATGCTGTCAACCATTCTCAATGTTTCACAACCACCATGATAGTTAAATAAATTTATTCCTTTGCAGTAGGGAAAAATGGCTTTACGCAAAACTGTAACCATAGAACTTTCCACCAGCCATATGTGCATATAGTATAGCTGTTTCATTCCATTACTCTCTATGTGTTACATTGCCAGCATATTCCATGTGCTGACCCGTTTTCGGGCTGCAACGTTAATGTTGCAGACTTTTCAGACGATGATTGAGGTGCGTTTAGGTCGTGGCCCTATACTCAGTGATGCCGCTGGAGTTGATGGACCCATTTATCTTCCAAGTCTTCCGCTGTTATCTTTATTATATGGCCTTAAGCCATATTCTTTGTAATAAGTTCTTTTTGAGCCATCGATGTAATAAGTGTGTGATTGCAACTCTGCTATAAAACCTCGATGTACTATGTGGTGTCAGCATTACTGATCCAGGGATGACACCGTAGCACAGTAGACGTGATCCATTCGGGTCAGGTCGCTACAGAGATGGTATCAGAGCACACGCTGACTGTAGGACACGACCACTAAGTTAAATCCATAGATCACTATTCTCTCCTCATTTTCTAACTCCTCATCTTTTCTACTCTTTTAGGATGACGCACGCGAAGATTAAGTACGCACAACCGGATGAAGGCACACCATTTGGATTTCACCTGAAGGAAGTCACCAAGTATCTGAACATTGGATTACCAAGCTTCATGGGAACCTTCAACGCCACTCTGCCTGAAGAGGAGCGCTGGAAGATTCAAGCTCACGTTCCGGGAAGGACATTCGCGCCAATCACGAAACCCATAGATAGTGGTTTCAATGCACCAACCTGGAGTCTGGGAAAGAGCATGGCAGCCCATATCACCATAGGACGCATTGGAGAAGTTTATCAAGAAGACCTCAAGGACACTATCTACCAGATTTGCGGACGCCGGGATGAACAATGGGAGTTAGTCAGCACCAAGAAGGATAGATCCATTGCAGCATTCATCCAGGAGTTAAACCAGCACATTCGACGCCACAAGAACCAGATGTGCAATGATATGATGGAGTTGAAGAATGCGAAGGCAAGGATCATCGAGCTAGAAGGAGAACTGAAGTCTACACGCAAGGACTACATGGACGAGATCGTAGCTCTAGCAAGGCACAATAACGATCTTAAGCAGGAGATTGAAGAACTCAAGAGGAAGTTAGCATCCCAGGAGGAAGACGAATACGTCGCATGTCCGGACAACTACATCATCATCGACGACACCGATTCGGATCCAAGTGAACCCGACTTTGAAGACGAAGCTGGAGCAGATATCATGGAGTCTTCCACCGGTTCAAATTTCTAGATGACCGCCAGATAGTAGTAGTATTTCCCCCATGTAAAACAGTATAGTCGAGCACTTTTGCGATAGTTTTAGACCGTTTGTAAGCCCTTGTTTGATTGATTGAAGTGAATTGTGTGAATTTGCTCATGTGCATATGGGTAGTGTTTTCCCTTTAAACCTCACTCTATTCTCAATTCTCGTCTTTTCTAAACCCTCAGATGCCTCCGAGACGTGACCCCAGTTACCATTAAGGATTGGTAACTATGTTTTTCCCTCAGACCTAATAGTATTGGAATCTCAAGGATTGGATGTGATTCTTGGTATGGATTGGCTGTCGATGTATGGAGGAAACATCGATTGCGCCAGTAAGACAATTTTGCTTACCACACCAGAAGGAAGAAGGATCAAGTATGTATCCCGGCATGTGCCAAACAGGACACAAGTGAATTGCCTAACCGGAGTTGTGCAGGAGGAAGTACCAGTGGTAAAGGATTTTCCTGATGTATTTCCTGAGGAATTACCAGGCATGCCACCAGATAGAGACATTGAGTTTTTGATTGAGTTATTGCCAGGTACAGGCCCAATATCGAAGCGACCATATAGGATGCCAGCAAAGGATTTGGTGGAAATTAAGAATCAGATTAAGGAGTTATTGGATAAAGGTTACATTCTCCCAAGTTCTTCGCCTTGGGGATCACCCGTACTTCTAGTGGAAAAGAAGCATGGATCATTAAGGATGGTTGTAGATTATCGGGGATTGAATGAAGTAACCATCAAGAACAAGTACCCACTGCCGATGATTAATGATCTGTTTGATCGATTGCAAGGAGCTAAAGTGTTTTCCAAGATCGATTTGCGATCAGGGTACCATCAGTTGAAGATTCGAGAGCAGGACATACCTAAGACAACATTTACCACGAGATATGGATTGTATGAGTATACCGTTATGTCATTTGGATTGACTAACGCACCTGCCTATTTTATGAACCTGATGAACAAGGTATTTATGGAGTTTTTGGATAAGTTTGTCGTAGTGTTCATTGATGGCATTCTGATTTATTCAAAGAATGAAGAGGAGCATAAGGAACATTTGCGTTTGGTTTTGGAGAAACTAAGGGAACATCAGTTATATGCCAAATTTAGCAAATGTGAGTTTTGGTTGAAGGAAGTTGGATTCCTCGGACACGTTATATCCGGAGAAGGTATAGCAGTTGACCCCACAAAGGTTGAGACCGTAACCGAATGGGAAGCACCAACAACAGTTGGAGAGATCCGGAGTTTTCTTGGACTCGCAGGATACTACCGAAGATTTATCGAGAATTTTTCAAAGATTGCGAAGCCTATGACGGAGTTGTTGAAGAAGGATACTAAGTTCAAATGGACTGAGGAGTGTGAGGCTAGTTTTCAGGAGTTGAAGAAATGATTGGTTACCTCACCAGTGTTGATATTGCCAGATCAGACCAAGGATTATGAGGTGTATTGCGACGCTTCACGTCGAGGACTTGGAGCAGTGCTTATGTAGGAAGAAAGAGTTGTTTCGTATGCTTCACGACAACTGAAGCCTCATGAGTTGAATTATGCCACGCATGATTTGGAGTTAGCAGCCGTAGTGCATGCATTGAAGACGTGGAGACATTTCCTCATTGGAAATCATTGTGAGGTGTACACGGATCATAAGAGTTTGAAGTACATTTTCACGCAGAAGGAGTTGAACCTCAGACAAAGGAGATGGTTGGAGCTCATCAAGGATGATGACATGAGATTGCATTACCATCCCGGAAAAGCTAATGTAGTAGCTGACGCATTGAGCCGTAAGAGCCATGTCAATACGATAATGATGGGAAGTATACCCAAGGAGTTAGCAGAAAACCTTCGTGAACTAAGTTTAGAGAATGGTCCGAGAGGCTATGTAGCAGCATTGGAGATTAAGTCAACATTGATGGATAAAATCAGAGAAGCTCAGGAATCTGACAAAGAGATTGCTGCTATAAAGGAGAAACTTAGCAAAGGAAAAGCAAAGGGATTTCGTGAGGATGAGCACGATACCCTATGGTTTGAGGACCGTGTTTATGTGCACAATGACCCGGAGATCAGGAAGTTGATTTTGCAGGAGGCACATGATTCATCGTATTCGATTCACCCAGGGAATACCAAGATGTATTTGGATTTGAAAGAAACATTCTGGTGGACCGGAATGAAGAAGGATATTGCAGCATATATGGCGGTTTGTGACGTATGTCAGAGAGTAAAGGCGGAGCATCAGAAGCCAGCAGGATTATTACAACCATTGCCGATACCCGAATGGAAGTGGGATAAGATAGGCATGGATTTTATCACAGGACTACCCAGGACGAAAGTAGGGTATGACTCGATATGGGTAGTAGTTGATCGTTTGACGAAGGTAGCACATTTCATTCCAGTTAAGACCACTTACACCAATGCTAAGTTGGCAAAGATATACATGACTAGAATCGTTTGTTTGCATGGAGTTCCGAGGAGTATCGTATCAGATAGAGGAACCCAATTTACCTCAAAGTTTTGGGATCAGTTGCATGAAACTTTAGGAACCAGACTAGAGTTCAGCACAGCTTTTCATCCGCAGACAGATGGACAGACCGAGAGAGTCAATCAGATTTTGGAAGATATGCTAAGAGATTGTGCACTAGATTATGGATCTAGTTGGGACGAGAACTTGCCGTATGCGGAGTTTTCTTATAACAACAGTTATCAAACCAGTTTGAAGATGGCACCTTTCGAAGCTTTATACAGAAGGAGGTGCAGGACACCGTTGTCATGGAACGAAGTTGGAGACCGACAATTCTTTGGACCAGATTTGATTAAGGAGTCTGAACGGAAAGTTAAGTTGATTCGCGATAGGCTCAAGGTAGCCCAGTCCAGGCAGAAGAGCTACGCAGATTCTAAACGCAAGGAGATAGTTTACGAAACCGGAGACAGAGTTTATCTTCGAGTATCCCCACTTCGAGGAGTTAAGCGCTTTGGAGTTAAGGGAAAGTTAGCACCGGGTTTCGTTGGACCGTTTAAGATCTTGAAACGTATGGGAGAAGTCGCGTATAAGTTGGAATTACCAGAGGGACTGTCAGGAGTTCATGATGTATTCCATGTTTCTCAGCTGAAGAGATGTCACGCCGAGATGGCGGAGGTACCGCTAAGAGATACCGTGCCGCTTGAAGCGATTCAGTTGAAGGACGACTTAACATATGAGGAGAAGCCAGTCAAGATTCTCGATTATGCCAGCAGAGTTACCCGCAGCAAGGTTATCAAGTTTTGCAAAGTTCAGTGGAACCACCACTCAGAGGATGAAGCCACCTGGGAGAGAGAAGAAGATTTGCTCAAAGACCACCCTCACCTATTTTCTAGCCAACCCGAATCTCAAGGGCGAGATTCATCTTAAGGGGGGTAGGTTTGTAACATCCCAAATTTTCAATTTGGAATGTTATACACTAGATCATCATGCATAACATATTTTCTTGCATCTTGGCCGATCCTAGAAATTTCACGCAACTCAAGGACCTCCGGAGAGAGTTGGAGATTTCGTTATTTTCATATTCGAGAGTTTCTCAAATTTTGAAAAGAGGATCGTTTGATTTATTTGTTTTATCTTCAATAAATTTTCCGGTGTCAAAATATGAGAGAGGGAATAATATGACTTTCCCAAAATTTAGGAAAATGAAGATTTAATAAATAGATCAATTTTTTTGTTTGCCGGAGTTTTATTTGCATTTTATTTGGATAGGGAAAATGCGCGTTTTCGAAAATTGCATTTTAGGTCCGGAGAAAAGTTCATTTTGTTCGGCTCATTTTTAGGAGTCGGAGAAAATTTAGTTTAGATTTTTCGGAGTTTGTTTAGATCTCTTTTTGTTTTCTTTCTCTGCGCGCAGAAACTATTTAAAAAATAAAAAATAAAACTAGACCAAGGCCGGCCAGGCCAAGGCCCAGCCGGGCCAAAGGCCATCGCTAGCCGCGCGCCAGGCGCAGGCGCAGGAGGCCGCCGCCGCCTCTCTCCTGTACCGAATCCTAGTAGGACTTTGGTCCTACTTCCTTATATTCCTTTTCTATTTCTAGATATTTTCCTTTCCTCTTTTCTATTCCTATTCCTAGTCTAATTCCTTGCCCTCTACCCCAAGTAAACCCCTCCCCTCCCCAATATAAATACCCAAGCACCCCCCCTCTAAACATCAAATCAAAGCCCCTCTCCTCCACACCACACCTTGCCACCCCACGCCGCGCCGCCGCACCACCCCACGCCGCACCACCTCACCCGCACGCCGCCCTAAGCCGCCGCCTCACCCGCGCCGCCGCCGCACCTTGCCGCCGCCACCCCACGCCCACGCCGCCGGAGCCCCTCACCGGAGACCTCGCCGAGGTTGCCCCACGTCTCTTTTTCTCGGATCATTTTCTTCTAATCATTCCGATTCTTTTCTTCTCTAAACCGTTCTGGTTTTCTAGATCGGTTTTTCGTTCGGTTTTTCTTCTCCGAAACCCTAGATCGGATTCGTTTTCTTCTCCGATTTAGTTGTCTTTGGACCGTTCGCCGGACCGTTCGTCCTAACGAACGTGATCACCGGATTTTTCTAGGTTAACGACGTCAGTTCGTTTAACCGTTCTTCTTTTTCTTTTCGTCGGATTTATTCCGCGATCGCGATCTCAGATCCGATCTTCTTTCTAGTCTTTCTTTTCGCTCATTTATCGGAATCAGGTGATTCAAGCGCCTGGAGTTTCGTCTCGAAACCGCCGTTCCGTTTAATCAACTTGAACAAGCTTTTGCCCCGATAAAAATTCGACCTAGTTTCAACTTGCTAGAACCGAGTTGTTTTCTTCCGCCGTTTGTTTTCCGTTTCTTTGTTCGGTTCGTTCTTTCTTTGCAACCGGAGTTCTTAAATTGAACTTTCTGGTTCGTTCTCTTGTTCGAGTTTTACCTGTGCATTAGATGAGTACTTATTGTATGCTTGTTGTTTGTCTGTGATAGATTACCCGGATTGCGCCGCTTGTTACTTCGAAACCCTAGGACTCGCGGATCATCAGCAAGGCAAGTAACACTTTGATCATACCTTTTCTACAATCCATGTTTTATTGCATTAGATCAATCCTCTCACATTGCATGATTAGGATCTAATTAAATTGTGGGATGGGAAGTAGATGAGGTAGTACCTATTACCTGTATTACTATGAAACCTTTGGGAGTTACTTCTACGTTTGCTTATTATTATGCCATGCTATGCTAGTTGACGTGGATTGGGTGAGTGATATCCATGACAGATGTGAGTTGAGAATTTTAATGGTTTATCTAAGGTGGCAACTTAAACACACATCTGGGTGGATTGAGGCACCTGATGTCTATCAGGACTTGCCTGTTTTATTTTGGACCGCCACCCAGGCTCAAAGGGATCATAAGATCTTTCATGCTAGAAACTTCCGTGTGCAGCCACAAGCCATTATGGGCTCTGGCATAGTTGACTAAGTTGTGCGAACTCTTACGGGGTGGACTAGCAGATGTAGGGGTTGTAGGTGGTACGGTCTACCCCACATGTAAGGTGCTAGCGCTTCTGAAAGACTGTGTCTCGGTCATCCGTCTTCTCAAACACCATGTAGTGCGAGAAACCAAACGGAGGCGATCGAGTCTTGTGGGGAAAAGTGCGCAAACCTCTGCAGAGTGTACAAACTAATCATGATTAGCCGTGTCCTCGGTTATGGACAACTTGAGTATCTAGTACTTGAATATCATAGTGAATCTCAACATGTTACTTCTAATTAATGTTGTTGGGTTTTAATTGTATTTTTAATTGGGATTGAGAATGCTGTCAACCATTCTCAATGTTTCACAACCACCATGATAGTTAAATAAATTTATTCCTTTGCAGTAGGGAAAAATTGGCTTTACGCAAAACTGTAACCATAGAACTTTCCACAAGCCATATGTGCATATAGTATAGCTGTTTCATTCCATTACTCTCTATGTGTTACATTGCCAGCATATTCCATGTGCTGACCCGTTTTCAGGCTGCAACGTTAATGTTGCAGACTTTTCAGACGACGATTGAGGTGCGTTTAGGTCGTGGCCCTATACTCAGTGATGCCGCTGGAGTTGATGGACCCATTTATCTTCCAAGTCTTCCGCTGTTATCTTTGTTATATGGCCATAAGCCATATTCTTTGTAATAAGTTCTTTTTGAGCCATCGATGTAATAAGTGTGTGATTGCAACTCTGCTATAAAACCTCGATGTACTGTGTGGTGTCAGCATTACTAATCCAGGGATGACACCGTAGCACAGTAGACGTGATCCATTCGGGTCAAGTCGCTACAACTGCAAAGGAAAATGATTCAGACATTGTCATCTAACACAACTCATTATGGGCAGTAAAAAGAAGGCTGCAGAGTTTTTACTTGCCATCCCGCAGTTCGTTGTTGTCTTGGATAAAGCATAAAAACATAGTTTAATTTCCATCTTTGGACCCATTTTACTAACAATCTTTATCAGCTTCCTCACTTGATGCTGGTTCATCGATATCTCATTGCCCCATACGCAGAAAGGGTCGAAGCATGGATCTTTACCAATGACATATGTACCTAAAAGCACCAAGTTAATATTAGAAGCTAAACAACAATTGCACAATGATGTAGCACAACACTCTTTTATAATATGTCTATATACATCTGTATGTGGTAGTCCATTTGAAATCTCTAAAAAGACAAATATTTAGGAACGGAGGGAGTACCTTATAACATCCAATATACTCACATATTAGATGAATTAACATCTTATATTATGGGCCGGAAGGAGTTTAGTGCATTCTTACAAATTATTGGCTGATTAACTGTTGTTGTATCTAGGAGTTGTAGTTAGTTTGAGCTAATTCGGGCTCAAATAGCCCTAAAGTATATCTAAACATGAGGGCTATTTTGAGCTAGTTGCATCTATAACCCACCCAAAAAAAACTATCCAACCCAAGAGGTGCTAATTGGAGCTAGTTCTCCTAGTGTATTTATTGTTAATCTAACCCTACCATCCAAACAACTCATTGGATGGAGTTAGTTTAGGGTTAGTAATGAGCTAGAAACTAACTCTAACCTCTAGCTAAGTTGAGTATCCAAACAGGGTTGTGTTGTTGTTGTTGCTGCTGCTGCTCTTCTACGTATATCTAGACACCATTAGAACATTAATGTAACACTCTTCCTTGTTGCTATGTAGCCTAGGATTGCATATTTAGACATTAAGTACAGTGCATGTTACTATGTAGCCTCAGATATATTACATATGGCCCTAGTTAACCTAATGATAAATGGGTTGCAGATATATTCAGTTAAAAGTCCGATTCACCGATTAGTCCCTTATCAGCTGTCGGCCTATATGGTACCAGCTACCGATATCCTGAACAGTGAGCAGATATAAGCCAAGGGATGAAACTAACCTCGATGGAAAACAACAGTCGTTCCCAAAATTGTCTTGTGTAGGTACATCGAGAAGCATGTTAAGCACAACAGTTCATACTTGCACATATAGAACATCACGTTGTGAATAACTGGAATAAACAAAGCATACTACGGACAAGCAAAGATAGCATTTGAAACTGGGCATATGCTAACTACAAACAACCAAACAATCAAAAAACTTTAAAAGAGGCATATGCTAGCTATAACAGGCTTAACAACAAGCAAATATATGCATTCCTATCAGTATGTTTAAAACTGGATTGATGAAACGTACTGCATAATAAATAATTGCACATATAGAGCATCACAAATTGTGAACAACTGAAATAAATAAGGCATACTGCAAACAACCAGATATAGCAATTAAAACTAGACATATTCCCACTACACTACAAAAGGGACTCAACAAAACAAATCATGGGTTCCCCCCTGTGAAGAGGCATGACAAAACAAATCATGGGTTTCCTCACTTGTCATGGATGGGCTCGTTCCTGTGGGAAGAGCACGGGCCCTGGATGCGCTCCATGTTGTCGCAGATGGGCTCCTTCCCCTTAGAAGAGCACGGCTGTAGGGTGCCCTGCCTGATGTCGCAGACGGGCGCTTTCCCCTTGGAAGAGCAGATGGGATCTTTCCCCTTGGAAGAGCAGGAGAGGGTGCCCTCCTCGTGGTCGCCGTCGATGAGGTCTAACTTGGAAGCTGTGGATCCCAAGCCAGCATCATAGAACGTGTCCTTCAGAAATGACAAAAGGGGCTTAATGGCGATGTAGAATGGAAAATTGTTGACAACGAGCGAGAGGAGATCAGCGGCGGGGACATGTATGAGATCGACGGTGGTTGAACCTGAGGGGTTGGGCGTGGGCCACTTAACCTGTGACATAGCCCGCCTCAGGCCGTCGTTGTCGATGACCTCGATGTCGTAGCCGACGGATGAGACATGCCCGCATACTCTAGCCCGCTACTTGAGTGCCTGCTGCCTGTAATGGTCGTCACCTTCCTCGGCGACGCCGGGCGAAGAGACCGCTATACACCTCTTTTGGGCCAGTCGCTCCTCGAGCTCCACGGGAAGCGTAGCCGGGCTTAGGCTGGGACGCTCTAGAGTGGGGGCTAGGGATGGGGATCTATGGGAAAGGGGACGTTTGGCATGCGTTATCTAAGAAACTCAGGGCGGCCTGGGTATGGAGATCGGTGGGTAAGCTGCACGGGCAAACCGGCAGATGTTGACAATGGAGGCCTTGCGACGGCGGGGACCTTGCTAGGGCTTCGAGCGAGGAAGGGTGTGTGTGTGCGCGCATGCCCAAGGAGGTTTTGGTGGGTGTGTGTATATGTGTGGAGGGGGCGCGGGGTGTTTGAGGAAATGGCGTGGGTACTGAAAATTTTACTATGCGGGAGTCAAACGTGGGATTGAAATGCCAGGCTATTGAAAATTTTGATGATAGTGCATCGCACACGGTCCGGAGATAACAACCGTGTGTTATGAAACAGAAAAACCCTCAAGGCGGGCAGGTATTTTCTAGGGATGCAGGCAGGATTGGGAACAAGAAACACCGCACATGGTCCGGAGATAACAACCGTGTGTTATAGAAAAACCCTCGAGGCGGGCAGATATTTTTGAGAGGGGGAGCCTCATGGAGCCCAATGTACTATGCGGATGTGTGCGTGACAGGTGCACCGACGTGGCACACGGTTAGTTTGAGTGAACCGTGTCTATTGCGTCATCCGACTTATCTAATAATGTTCATAAATTTGACGAAAAATGACGCGGGAGAGGGTCAGAACATGAACACACTTGCATGTGGACCAAATTTATGTATCAAAAGGGTGGTCTGATTTTCAAATACCAAATGCAACTTTGATGTGGCACCTCTCTCGCAAAGCACAATGTATTGCTTGCCCCCACCCCCCTCGTGTCGGCATGAAGGGAATCCTAAGCTATGAATGCACGCCCCTTCCCCCCAACCGAGTTTCACCCTAGCAAAGTGCGAAGTAGCTAGCAGCCCCCCTCCTCCCTCGTGTCGGCACGAAGGGAATCCTAAGCTATGAATGCATCCCCCAACCGAGGTTCATTCACCTAGCAAAGTTCGAAATAGCTAGC
>NC_041392.1:666917541-666923832 GCF_002162155.2 Triticum dicoccoides | reverse complement strand
GTAGCCAGCAGCCCCCTCGTGTCGGCATGAAGGAATTCCTAAGCTATGAATGCATGCCCCCAACTGAGGTTCACCAAGCAAAGTGTGAAGTAGCTAGGAGCCCCCTCCCTCGTGTCGGGATGAAGGGAATCCTAAGCTACGAATGCATGCCACCAACCGAGGTTCACCCTAGCAAAGTGCGAAGTAGCTAGCAGCCACCCTCCCTTGTGTCGGCACGAAGGGAATCCTAAGCTATGAGTGCATGCCCCCCTGTTGGGAAACGCGGTAATTTCAAAAATTTCCTACGCACACGCAAGATCATGGTGATGCATAGCAACGAGAGGGGAGAGTGTTGTCTATGTACCCTTGTAGACTGTAAGCAGAAGCATTATGACAACACGGTTGATGTAGTCGTACATCTTCACGATCGACCGATCCTAGTACCGAAAGTACGGCACCTCCACGATCTACACACGTTCAGCTCGGTGACTGTCGTGGTTCTAAGTTTGACAGTAATGTAGGGGGGTAAGTATGGAGAGGCAAGATCTTAGCTATGGAGAAGTTGTAAGCACACGAGGTTTACGAGTTCATGCCCTTCTCGGAGGAAGTAATAGCACTACGTCTCGGAGCCCAGAGGCGGTCGACTGGATTATGCGTGTATGAATTACAGGGGTGCGAACCCTTTACACCGAGGAGGGGGGTGGCTTATATAGAGTTCGCCGGACCCCTCCGGCCCTTAGTTGTGCAGGGTTTTAAATACATTAAGGTCGGGCGTTACTGGTAACACCCCTAATAAAGTGCTATGATGTCCATAAAAGCAACTTAATAACTGACCGTTAGCGTGCAGAGTGCTTTTAGGTCTCCTGGCCGTCGAGTGGTTTGGTCTTGGTCGAGTGATTGCTTCTTGGTCGAGTGTCTTCGAGTCTATCGAGTGGAACACCTCCAAGTCGATTGAAAGGTGATCTCTTCTAGAGATGTCCTTGTGTAGGGCAGTTGGGACAGGTCCATGACCCTACCCTAGGTACATAGCTTCATCATTAGCCCCTGAATGGATCGAGGTTTGAGTGGGGAAGGAGTTGAGAATTTCCTCGACTCATTTTTCATGCCATGAGCATATCTGGTTTTGGATCAATGAACCTGAGTGATGACAGCAACTTCCTTTTCAATCGCCTTGATCCATTCTTAGTTTTTTTTGTCGAGTGAGTTTCTTTACTTGAAAGGCTCCGAGTGACGGCATGGAGGGGATCTTCCGTCTGACAAGTTGTTCTGCTACCCGTAGATTTCGTGGGATTTGGATTTTGGGAAGCGCGCGGGACGGGGGAGGCCACAGTAATCGGATGGGATAGGGTGGAGCCGCCTCGATCTCCGCCCCACCTTTTTCACCACGTATCGCGTGCGCGATTGTTACGGGATTTGACAGGACCACCCGGGCCTACCAGTCAGCCACTCGGAAGCGACCTCATATAAGGCGTCGGACGGGGGTTTCTTGAACAGTGCGTTCCCATTCCGTCTTCTCCTCTTCAAGCTTCTTCGTCGCGCTCGCTCTCGCCCCAGCGCCTCCGCTCCATACGCGTCTCGCCGGCGATGATGGGGAAGGAGAAGACGGCGGCTCTGGAGCAGGCGAAGAAGGCAACGGCAAAGGCGAAGGGGAAGGCGACTAGTCGGGGTGGATCTTCCTCGCGAGCTGGCCTGCCGAAGGGCTGGATCCAGGGCGACTGGATCCGCCCGACGATCCGCCAAGAAGACCTCGACGACCTAGCCGAAGGAGGCCTGATCCCCCATGGATCGGCGCGGCTTCCGGGGAAGGAGACCGAGCCGCAACCTCGGGAGGGTGAGCGCGTTCTCCTTGCCACCCACGTCGACCGCGGAGTTTCCTTGCCTCCTCACCCTTTCTTTCGGGGGTTTTTGAACTTCTTTGGGGCACAACTCCATCACTTCACTCCCAACACAATCATGTATCTTGCTGCTTTCGTGTCTTTGTGCGAGAATTTCTTGGGTTGTCGACCTCACTGGGGTCTTTTCAAGCACATTTTCACCTGTCGTTCTCAGACGGTGAAAAAGGCCAATCTGAGTGACGAGAGAACACAAGTGATTCAGATGTGTGGGGGTCTTGGCGTTCAGATGAGAGGGAAAAGTTCCTTTCCAGCCATGATTCTTCCCGACTCAGTTCGCGGATGGCAGTCGACCTGGTTTTACTGCAAAGACCAGTCGACGCCAGGCCAGTCGACTGGCCTCCCTCCTTTTACCATGGACCGAGTGAGGAAACCCTCCTCTTTGAAGGTACTCCCAGAGGAGAAGGCGCAGGTTAGGGTGCTGGTCAAACAAGTGGTCCAGCTTATCCGTGATGGGGTCACCGGTATGGATCTCTTGGAGGTTTTCCTTCAGCGGCGCATCCAGCCTCTTCAAGCCCGAGACCATCCGATGTGGATGTATTCGGGTCTTGACGACTCCACTTGGATCCACCCGGAGGAGGTCGATGACGACACATTGGAGAAGCGGCTGTCGGGCATGACCGGAAACAAGGACAACCCCAGGGGAGCCAGGAGAGTTCCTCCATTCGACCAGTCCCATGTACCAGAGAAGGTCTGATTCTGAGCTTTTGATTGTAATCTGGATTCACTCGCGCATCTGCCTATACTGCGTCGACTGACTTTGTTCTCCCTGCTTTCTTTCAGGCCATTATCGAAATGTATTCAATGCCCAACGAAGAGCAAGAGCAGGACCCGAAAGGAGAGGCGAGCGGCAGCGACAGTGGCGAATGGGACTCTGACGGTGAAGGGGACGAAGAAAGCGACGACCCAAGTGACGAAGAAGTCGAGTCGCCCCCTCGCAGGGAGAGGCGGTCCAAGCTTGACCAAGAACGACCGAGCGCCCGTGAAAAGGCGATTGCCCAAGCTGGTCAGTCTTCAAAGCATCCTCGGACCTCTTCGCCAACTCCAACTGAAAAAGCGTCAAAGCATCCCAAAGTCGCAGAGCCGAAGCTTTGGAAGGCGTTGCCGAAGATTAAGATTGACATCCCCGTCGCTTCTGGGTGAGTGTCTCTCTTTATATTCACTCGACGCCCCGTGCTGTTTGTTTTTCTTGTTTTAACCGGACGAACTTTGGAACTGGCAGCGCTGCTACTTCCGGGACCTCAACTTACAGGGACGATGATGAGGTAATGGAGGATGCGGTCACTTCCAACCTGGGTATGATTTCTGCCATTCATTCTTTATTTGGTCGACTCAACTGCAATGTGTACCATTGGGTGATGTGATTTTGTCGATTGAACTTTGAACAACTCCTAACATTATTGACCTCCCCGATGATGATGATGAAGAGCCCTAGAGGCCTTTGACGAGGAAAAATAGGCAAGCTCCTACAAGCAAGGTGCCACAGTCGACGCCGAGGGCGGAACCAGTCGTTCAGGACGCTGGTGATGCCAATCGGGGTTCTGTTACCTTCGCCGTGCCATTGTTGAGTGCCTTGCCTTCTTCGTTGACTGCTCAGGCCCCTGTCGACCCACCTTTGGTTTTTGTGACCCATCATGTCCCAGAGGACGAAGTGAATGCTGCCAAGGAAGCCATACGCCAGGCGGGCATTATGATGGAGAAGATGAAGACGGTGCGGGACACTAGTCAGGCCGCCTACGATGCCAGCTCGGCTCTCCAGAGCAACGTTCAGGTTAGTTGGTCGCCGCTTGTTCTTTTAGGATATTCTATCTGAAGACTCTTTTTCCGAAAATCTTTGCATCTGTACACCCACTGGGTGCCTTCGATTGAATTTTTGAACTAGTGGGGGCACGCTGAGTGCACCCACTGGGTGTAGTCCCCGAGACTACGGTGGACTGCTGGCAGTCGACTGTAGTCTTTGTATTTTGATTCTTCGCTCGATGTGGTCTGGCCGCATTGAGTGTAAACCGAACAAGTAGTTTGTCTCTTCCGCTCGGTCTGGGCGAGTGGGATTAGAACCGGTGGGGGCACGCCAAGTGCACCTACTGGGTGTAGTGCCCGAGACCACGGTCGACTGCTGGCAGTCGACTGTGGTCTGAGTTCTTCTTTCTCTCCTTCTCTCTTTTTTTGCACTCGACTCCGGCGGGCCGGTCGAGTGGGTCATAACCGGTGGGGGCACGCAAAGTGCACCCACTAGGTGTAGTCCCCAAGACTATGGTGGACTACGGGCAATCGACCGTAGTCTTAGTATTTATTGTCTTTGTCGTTTTTCGCTGTAAAATAACTTCTCCTCCATGATTGCAGAAATCTTGTGATCTTGGAGCTCGCTTTGCTGATTTGGAGAAACAACAGATCCAACTGAACCTTGACTTGGAATTGGCCAAGACAGAGCTGCAAAAGGCCAAGGACGACGCCAATGGTAAGGCGAGCTTGTCGACTGGTTTGTCTTAGGCTTGAGTACCTTTCTGCTCCTTCTGAATCACGCGTCGTTTCTTTGTAGAAAAACTAAGAGAAGCTCTAGCGAAGAAGGATCAGCATTTGGCTGCTGCTCAAAAGGAAGCTGAGGACAGAACCGCTCTGGCTGAACAGAAACTGGCTTCAGTCGGCCAGTTGGAAGAAGAGAACACCAAGATGAAATCTGCTCTAAACGAAGCCAACAAGGAGTGCACGCGCTTGAAGAAGGACAATCTCAACCTGTACGAGAAGATGGAAGGCATCGCTCGTAGGAGGGACGATCTGGAGAGCTATCCGAGGAGCCTTGCCAAGAAGTTGTTCATCAAGCTTGAAGGTACGCATTTTGTTCCGACTGATGTTTTTTGTCGACTCAGCATACGAAAATTGACTTATCCTTGGACCGTGAATGCAGAGTTTTGCTAGAACTTCGAGGAGGAGACTGGGCGGATTGAGCCAGGTTTGGACCCAATCAATTCTCCCGTGAAAGATGAAACAACCATGAATCCGCTCTGACTGGAATCCCGCATCGACGGCATTGTGGACTACTTGGCTCGACTGAAGGTCACCATGTCATGGATCGACACGGCACTTTGGCCAGAGGCCACGCTCCAGAATGATCTTGAGTCCCTGATGACTCGACTTAACGAGATCCCTGATCGAGTGCAGGAGTGGAAGAAATCTTCTGCCCGGTGTGGTGTTGATGTGGCTCTGTCATTGGTTTGTGTCCACTGCAAGGAGGTGCGACAAGATAAATTGGCGGCAGTCAAGGTCGCCAACACCCAGAAGCATGACTTCCGAACTTTTATGGAGACTTTCATCGCTGGGGCCACTTGGATCGCCAACGGCGTCGACCTGGACGAGTTCATCGAGCCTGCCAGTCCTCCTCCTGCGGAGTGAACAAACTTTTATGCCCCACCTTAAATTTGCCTCGGAATGCCGAGTGGTTTTTGTAACCGTTAAACTCTTTTGGGCTGAATGCCCGAGCACTTCGATCTGTGGTCCGAAACCTTTAGGATTTATCTGAACTTGGTTTATCGTTGAATACCTTCGTGAATCCCCCGTCGAGTGGAACTCGTTCTTCATTCGAGACAATTTTTGTATTTGTGGCGCAGCTCCGAAGGAGAAGGAAGCAGTTGACCTGTACCTCGTCGTCCTTGCGGGTCAGCGATGGAGCGCGCATTGTATTTGTCGCGAAGCTCCCAAAGAGAAGGTGGCAGTAGACCTGCACCTCGTTGTCCTTGCGGAGTGGTATGGAGCGCATGTTGTATTTGTGGCGAAGCTCCCAAGGAGAAGGTGGCAGTCGACCTGCACCTCGTTACTGCAGAGCGGGATGGAGCGCATGTTGTATTTGTGGCGAAGCTCCCAACGAGAAGGTGGCAGTCGACCTGCACCTCGTTACTGCAGAGTGGGATGGAGCGCACATTGTATTTGTGGTGAAGCTCCCAAGGAGAAGGTGGCAGTCGAGCTGCACCTCGTTACTTCAGAGTGGGATGGAGCGCACGTTGTATTTGTCGCGAAGCTCCCAAGGAGAAGGTGGCAGTCGACCTGCACCTCGTCGTCCTTGAGGATTGAGATGTGTTTCGTACTTAGACGAGTACTGGACTGCAGCTAAGCCCCCGAGTGGGAGGCTGGCTCACCACTCGGTAGGATTTTCAAATACTTAGGCAAGTACTGGACTGCAGCTAAGCCCCCGAGCGGGAGGGTTGCTCACCACTCGGTAGGATTTTCAAATACTTAGGCAAGTACTGGACTGCAGCTAAGCCCCCGAGCGGGAGGGTCGCTCACCACTCGGTAGGATTTTCAAATAATTAGGCGAGTACTGGACTGTAGCTAAGCCCCCGAGTGGGAGGGTCGCTCACCACTCGGTAGGATTTTCAAAGACTTAGGCGAGTACTGGACTACAGCTAAGCCCCCGAGTGGGAGGCTG
>NC_041392.1:666901606-666917290 GCF_002162155.2 Triticum dicoccoides | reverse complement strand
CAAACACTTAGGCGAGTACTGGACTGCAGCTAAGCCCCCGAGTGGGAGGCTGGCTCACCACTCGGTAGGATTTTCAAATACTTAGGCGAGTACTGGACTGCAGCTAAGCCCCCGAGTGGGAGGGTCGCTCACCACTCGGTAGGATTTTCAAATACTTAGGCGAGTACTTGACTGTAGCTAAGCCCCCGAGCGGGAGGGTCGCTCACCACTCGGTAGGATTTTCAAATACTTAGGCGAGTACTGGACTGCAGCTAAGCCCCGAGTGGGAGGCTCGCTCACCACTCTGTAGGATTTTCAAATACTTAGGCAAAACGGGTTCGCAGCTAAGCCCCCGAGTGGGAGGCTGGTTCACTACTCGGTAGGAAATTATTTTTACAAACTTAGGCAAAATGGATTCGCAGCTAAGCCACCCACTGGGGGATTTCTCACGCAAACAAAAACAATAACAATCACTGGGAAAATTATAACGCTCTTGTCTTTGATAAATGAACTACATGAGTTTTTCTTATTACATCTCATCCGAGTGAGAATTCAAGTATAAAAGGGGCGGAGTAGCTCCGCATTCCAGGCTCGTGGCTCATCAATCTGGCGATCGACATTATAGAGGTGGTACGCTCCATTGTGGAGGACTCTGGTGACTACGAAGGGGCCTTCCCAAGTAGGAGCGAGTTTGTGTGGTTTCTGCTGATCCACTCGGAGGACTAAGTCTCCTTCTTGGAAGGCTCGACTCTTCACATTTCTGGCATGGAATCGACGCAAGTCTTGCTGATAGATGGTCGATCGGATCATGGCCATTTCTCTTTCTTCTTCCAGGAGGTCGACTGTATCCTGCCGGGCTTGTTCTGCTTCATCTTCAGAGTAGAGCTCGACTCGGGGGCGTTGTGAAGCAGGTCACTCGGCAAGACTGCTTCGGCTCCGTAGACCAGAAAGAATGGGGTTCTTCCGGTCGATCGGTTCGGGGTTGTCCTCAATCCCCAAAGAACTGATGGAAGCTCGTCGACCCACGCTCCTGCTACATGCTTGAGATCGCGCATCAATCGAGGTTTCAGTCCTTTGAGAATTAAGCTGTTTGCTCTTCCCGCTTGCCCATTCGACTGGGGGTGAGCGACCGAAGCATAGTCGACTCGTGTGCCCTGAGAGGCACAAAAGGCCCTGAATTTGTTGGAATCAAAGTTTGACCCATTGTCAGTGATGATGCTGTGCGGAACTCCATATCTGAATATCAACTCTCTGATGAAGCTCATAGCAGTGCAAGCATCAAGATTCTTGATAGGCTTAGCTTCAATCCATTTGGTGAACTTGTCAACTGCTACTAGCACATGAGTGAAGCCCCTCCTGCCCGTTCTCAGTGGTCCAACCATGTCCAGCCCCCAAAAAGCGAAGGGCCAGACGAGTGGAATGGTTTTCAGGGCTGACGCGGGCTTGTGCAACATATTGGAGTAATACTGACATCCTTCACATTTATCGACTATCTCTTTCGCCATTTCATTCGCTCTTGGCCAGTAGAATCCCGCTCGGTATGCTTTAGCCACAATGGTCTGAGAGGACGCATGATGACCACAGGTCCCCGAGTGGATATCATCAAGGATCATCTGACCTTCTTCTGGTGTTATACACTTCTGACTGACCCCAGTCACGCTTTCTCTATACAACTGTCCCTTTATGACTGTAAAGGCCTTGGATCGACGGACGATCTGTCGAGCCTCTTCTTCATCCTCTGGGAGTTCTTTCCTTAGGATGTACGCGATGTACGGTATTGTCTAATCGGGAGTGATGACCAAGACTTCCATGATCAGGTCGACCACAGCTGGAACTTCAACTTCAGTCAGATCCGTGGCACTTTTTGGCTGCGGGGCCTCTTCAGTGAAGGGATCCTCCTGAACTGATGGTGTGTGGATGTGTTCCAAAAACACATTGCTGGGAATGGCTTCTCTTTTGGAACCTATTTTTGCCAAATCATCAGCTGCTTGATTTTTCAGTCAGGGTATGTGATGAAGCTCTAACCCCTCGAATTTCTTCTCCAGCTTTCTCACTGCATTGCAATAACCAGTCATGGCTGGACTTCTGACGTCCCACTCCTTCATCACCTGATTAACCACCAAATCTGAGTCGCCATAGACCATGAGGCGACGGACGCCGAGTGAAATGGCCATGCGCAACCCATATAAAAGTGCTTCATATTCTGCCTCATTATTGGAGGAATCAAAGTGGATTTGAAGAACATATCTGAGCTTATCTCCTCGGGGGGAGACCAACACCACCCCAGCACTGGAACCATTCAGCATTTTGGAACCGTCGAAGAACATGGTCCAATTCTCCGAGTGAACCTGAGTCGGCAGTTGCTGTTCAATCCACTCGGCGACGAAATCTGCTATTGCCTGGGACTTGATAGCTTTCTTTGCCTCAAACTTGATATCTAGAGGAAGGAGTTCAATCACCCATTTTGCCACTCGACCAGTTGCATCTCTGTTATGCAGGATCTCTGACAATGGAGCATCGCTGACGACTATAATGGAATGATCAGAGAAGTAGTGAGCAACTTTCTTTGTGGTCATATAAATCCCATATACAAGGTTCTGATAATGAGGATATCTTTGCTTCGACGGGGTCAAAACTTCAGAAATATAATATACTGGGCACTGAACTATGAAGGCTTTTCCTTCTTCTTCCCGCTCGACCATAAGTACCGTACTGACGACTTGTCCCGTGGCTGCGATGTAAAGCAGCAAAGGCTCCTTGCTGATTGGGGCAGCAAGCACCGGCTGGGTGGAGAGCAGAGCTTTGAGCTCTGCAAACGCTGCATCAGCTTCGGGAGTCCACTCGAACTTGTCGGACTTCTTCATCAATCGGTAAAGAGGCAATGCCTTTTCACCGAGACGAGATATGAATCGACTTAAAGCGGCCAAGCAACCAGTAAGCTTATGGACGTCGTGCACTTGCACAGGACTTTTCATTCGGAGTATAGTACCGACTTTTTCTGGATTGGCGTCGATTCCCCGTTCGAAAATGAGAAAACCGAGTAATTTTCCGCCAGCAACTCCGAATGTGCACTTTGATGGATTAAGCTTGATATCATACCTCCTGAGGTTGGCAAAGGTTTCAGCAAGGTCAGTCAGCAGGTCGGAACCCTTCCGTGACTTGAACACAATATCATCCATGTATGCTTCCACATTCTGACTGATTTGAGTGAGCAAACACTTCTGAATCATCCTCATGAATGTGGCTCCGACATTCTTGAGGCCGAACGACATGGTAACATAACAGAAGCACCCGAATAGAGTGATGAAAGCTGTTTTGATCTCGTCAGGTCCATACAGACGGATCTGATGGTACCTGGAATAGGCGTCTAAAAAAGACAATCGCTCACATCCCGCAGTCGAGTCGACTATCTGGTCGATGCGGGGGAGAGGAAAATGATCTTTCGGGCAGGCCCAATTGATATGTTTAAAGTCAATGCACATGCGAAGTTACTTGTCCTTCCTGGGGACCATGACAACGTTGGCGAGCCACTCGGAGGGGTAGATTTCTCGGATGAACTCCGCTGCTAAGAGCCGAGCCACCTCCTCACCAATAGCCTTTCTCTTCTGGAAGGTGGACCGTCGGAGATGTTCTTTGACAGGTTTTGCTTTTGAGTCAACTCTTAGGCGGTGCTCAGCCAGCTCCCTGGGAACACCCGGCATGTCAGAAGGCTTCCATGCAAAAATGTCCCAGTTCTCATGGAGGAACTGGATGAGCGCTTCTTCCTATTTGGAGTCGAGTGTTGTTGAGATATGAGTCGGAGCAGCACTGCGATCAGTCAGATGGATGTGAGCCGGTTTCATTTTGCCAGATGACTGAAAAGCTGATTCTGTAGCGGGCTTCTTGGCTCGCAACAAATCACTCGGGTCTGCAGTCTTCTGGTATTCCTGCAGCTCTACCACTGCCATCTGAGCATCAGCGATCTTTGAACCTTTCTGAAAACATTCTTCTGCTTTCTTATGATTGCCCGTAACAGTGATCACACCTTTGGGACCAAGCATCTTCAATTTGAGATACACATAACATGGTCGAGCCATGAAGCGTGCATAAGCCGGCCTGCCCAAAATAGCATGATACGCACTCTGAAAATCTACAACTTCGAACGTCAACTTTTCTTTGCGGTAATTCTTGGAATCACCGAAAACCACATCAAGAGCAATCTGGCCGAGTGACTCAGCCTTCTTTCCAGGAATGACTCCATGGAAACTCATGTTGCTGGCACTGAGTCTGGACATCGGAATGCCCATCCCTTTCAACGTCTCAGCATACAATATGTTCAAACCACTGCCACCATCCATCAAGACTATGGTCAGTCGAGTGCCTTCAACGACTGGGTCGACCACCAAAGCTTGCCTCCCAGGGGTGGCAATGTGCGTTGGATGATCGGACTGGTCGAATGTGATGGCGGTCTGAGACCACTTCAGATAACTGGGTGTTGCCGGAGCAACCATATTCACCTCACGGTTGATAACTTTCAGTTGACTTTTGCTTTCAACATCAGCAAAAATCATCAGGGTGGAATTGACCTGGGGGTATCCATTGTCACTGCCTTCCTTGTCCTCAACTTTGTCCGACTCCTTTTCCTTATCTTTGGGCTGCTTGCCCTAGAACTGCTGGATCAAGAGCCGACACTGTCGAGTGGTATGTTTTGGGTAAATGAACTTACCATCTTCATCTTTCTTGGTGTGGATGTGACATGGCAAATCCAACACATCATTTCCATCTTGGTCTTTAACTTTCTTGGGGTTCCAAGGTCATTTGGGTTTCCCCTTAAACTTTCCTTGAGTTACAGCCAAGGCTTCCCCAGGAGCAGCTAGCTCGGCTTTCCGTTCCTGTTTCCGATTGGAATTTCCTCCGGTTTTTTGAGCGACTGGTTTGAGCTTGCCACTCCTGAGTCGATCCTCATCTTCACCATTAGCATACTTGGTGGCAATCTCCATCATCCGATTCAGAGACATATCTCCGGGTCGACCGAATTTCAGATTCAGTTCTCTGTACTTGACGCCTTCTTTGAAGGCACAGACTGCTTGGTGGTCAGGCACATTCTCTACTGTGTGATGTAACGTGATCCATCTCTGGATGTAATCCCTCAAAGTTTCATTCGGCTTCTGCACGCAAGACCGCAGTTCCGTCAGCCCTACCGGTCGCTTGCATGTTCCTTCAAATGTGGTGACAAACACTCGGGCGAGATCTTCCCAAGTGTAAATGCTGTTGGGTGCTAACTGATTCAGCCACGCTCTGGTCGAGCCCTCCAACATGAGACGCAGGTGCTTCATGACCACTTCATCATTGCCGCTGCCAATCTGGACGGCCACTCGGTAGTCTTCAAGCCAAGTATCGGGTTTGGACTCACCAGTGAACTTACTGACTCCAGTCGCCAACCTGAAGTTGGGAGGAATCACAGCGGCCCTGATGGCTCTACTAAAGCACTCTGGCCCCGAAACATGTACTTTGCTGCTGGTAGGTGCATCTCTGTCGTGACCTTCTCGGTGAGCCCTGTTCCTGTCGACCAAACCTTGAACGAGAATGGATCTCGCATCAAAGCCTGGTTCCCTGGGGTCGACTGGAATCCTTCACCCAACACTATGAGGGCGCCTGTCATCTTGCTATCGAGGCGCATACGACCCGCTCCTCGGGGGAGGGGTGGGCACTCGACGTCGATCGTCACGATCGAATCGGCGATCATATTGCTCACGGTTCCTGTACTGATCACGCCGGTCCCCACGTCCCTCACGCCTCGGGCGCGATCTTGGGCTATGAGCCGACTAGACTATGTTTGCAGCAACGGATCTGCTATGAATCCTGTTCCGCGACTGAGAAATAGTGGAATTCTGGTCTCCTGCTGCCCGGAGTAACGCTCTGATCTGTAGCAAGCCTCTACCAGCCTCCGACTGGGAAGGCTAAATCGACTCTGCTATACGGGCTGCAGCTGCTAAATTCTGAATCGGAGTTCGGTATACTTGCGGGGGCGGAAAGAGCTGACGTCGACTGGATTCTGGAACCTGTTGTCGCGCACGCTCGTCGAGTGCTAGCTGGAGGTTCTCTAGTCGAGTGCGCTCGGCCAAGTTTGCCAGGTGCGTGTCCTCCAAGGCACGAGCCTCGGGGGTTTCTCCAACGATAGGAGTGTGCAGTGCATCCATGTTCCGGCGATGCAGTTCTTCTCTCTGCAGCGATGTGAGAGGCTCGGGGAGATATTCCTCATGGGGACGCGACGGGTCGCCTCCACCTGTGCCTCCGTCGGTGCGGGGAAAACCGGGAGGACTGGGCGGTCCATCGACCATCAGAAGCTCCGCCGCTGGATCACTGCTGTCGCACTCGGATGCGGTCTCTGCGGAGCCAGTCGATAGATCGAATAGGCCGTAGAGGGATTCGTCGGGCTCGATCGCCGCGACTTGAGGGGTGGCCGACTGGCGTGCCACCGCGTGTCTCACTCGCCGCTGAAGTCTCGACCGGCTGGAGCGCTTGCGCCGGCGGGAAACAGGGAGGGAGGACAACACAAGAGCCGACCGGTAGGGGGTCGACGGTGGCCACAAGAGAACGCCGCGGACGCACGCGCTAAAGTGCGTTGCCCCGCGGACAGGGAGTGCGTCCACGTCGAGCGGAGCCTCTTGAAGCCAAGAGGAGTCGTCGGCGATGAACGTGAGCGCGCCGAGATGGATCTCGCGGCCCTCCACCAAAACTCCGCCAGAAACCATGATGATTTGGATCAGAAAAGATCGCAACTCCTCCAACAAATCGCTAAAACACCGGCCCCAAGGTGGGCACCAACTGTCGTGGTTCTATGTCTGACAGTAATGTAGGGGGGTTAGTATGGAGAGGCAAGATCTTATCTATGGAGAAGTTGTAAGCACACGAGGTTTACGAGTTCAGGCCCTTCTCGGAGGAAGTAATAGCCCTACGTCTTGGAGCCAGAGGCGGTCGACTGGATTATGCGTGTATGAATTATAGGGGTGCGAACCCTTTACACTGAGGAGGGGGTGGCTTATATAGAGTTCGCCGGACCCCTCCGGCCCTCAGTTGTGCAGGGTTTTAAATACATTAAGGTCGGGCGTTACTGGTAACGCCCCTAATAAAGTGCTATGATGTCCATAAAAGCTACTTAAAAACCGACCATTAGCGTGCGGAGTGCCTTTAGGTCTCCTGGCCGTCGAGTGGTTTGGTCTTGGTCGAGTGATTGCTTCTTGGTCGAGTGTCTTCGAGTCTGTCGAGTGGAACACCTCCAAGTCGATTGAAAGGTGATCTCTTCTAGAGATGTCCTTGGGTAGGGCAGTTGGGACAGGTCCATGACCCTACCCTAGGTACATAGCTTCATCAGTGATGTCCCATGAACTCATGATCCAGCAGAGTGTCAAGGGAGAGCTTCGTCAGCATGACGATGGTGACGATGATGCTACCGGAACAGGGCTTCACCTAAGAACCGCTACGATATGACCGAGGTGGATTATGGTGGAGGGGGCACCGCACACGGCTGGAAACAATCAACTTGTGTGTCTATGGGGTGCCCCTTAGCCACGTATATAAAGGATGGCGGGAGGAGGAGGCTGGCCCTCATAGGGCACACCCAAAGTGTGGAGTCCTATCAGGACTCCTTAGTCCTAGTAGGATTCCACTTCCCACATGGAATATGAAAATGGGAAGGGAGAAGGAGAAGGAAGGGGCCGCCCCCTTTCCCTAGTCCAATTCGGACCAGTCCATGGGGAAGGGGCGCGGCCACCCTTGAGGCCTTTCTCTCCTTTCCTGTAGGGCCCATTAAGGCCCAATATGAATTCTCGTAACTCTTTGGTACTCCAAAAAAAATACCCGAATGACATGAAACCTTTCCGATGTCCGAATATAGCCTTCTAATATATCGATCTTGATGTCTCTACCATTTTGAGACTCCTCGTCATGTCCCTGGTCTCATCCGGGACTCCGAACAAACTTCGGTCATCAAATCACATAACTCATAATACAAATCATCACAGAATATTAAGCGTGCGGACCCTACTGTCGGCGTTCTGGTAACGGGGGTCCCCAGACTTGCCTGCCTGCGGCCTGCGGCGTGGCTCAAAGGAGGCCCAGCATGGCCCATCTTCATCAACACAAGACTCAAGACCCTCGCGAGGGGCCAAGCCTCGCGAGGCGGATGACACGGAGCTTCCTCAGGCACGGCCTCGTCAGGCTGGCTCGCGAGGAGGCGGAGAGATCAAGGCGGGGTACCTCGCGAGGTGCCCATGACGCAAGCCATGATGACTCCGGGTGCCAGGCGGGCGCTAGCGCGTGCATCGTCCTTCTTTCCTCTTTGGTGCAAAGGGGGCAAGCGCAGCCGCGGAGTACCGAGGCATCAGGCAAAGGTTTCCATTTCGGTGCAACAAGACCAAGACCAGGAGGACTACGAGACGGAGGTCACCGTGGAGCCCAAGACGGCGTCATCACCAGAGCTTTGCGCAGGCTGATGGAGTCATGTACCTAGGGTAGGGTCACAGACCTGATCTAAGTACCCTGCCCAAGGGCACCCTTAGAAGAGATCACCTTCCAGTCGACTTACGAGGGACTCACTCGACTGACTTGAAGGACTCGACCACGAAGACTCACTCGACCACCAGAAGGTCAAGAGGCACTCTGCACTGCAACGGCCTGTAATTAAGTAGACTTTATGATAGTAAAGACACTTTATGGGGGGCATTACCAGTAACGCCCCGGACTTAACTCACCTTAAACCCTCTCCTACGTGGGCTGGCTGGGGTCCTGGCGCACTATATAAGCCACCCCCCTCCACAGGTAGAGGGGTTCGGCACTCTGTAACTCATATACACATAATCCACTCGACCGCCTCCGGGCTCCGAGACGTAGGGCTTTTACTTCCTCCGAGAAGGGCCTGAACTCGTACATCTCTTGTGTTTACAACCTCTCCATAGCTAGGACCTTGCCTTTCCATACCTACCCCCCACTCTACTGTCAGACTTAGTATCACGACAGTTGGCGCCCACCGTGGGGCAGGTGTTTTAGCGATTTTGTGGAGAAGTTGCAATTCTTCCGAGTACTTTCATCATGGTGGCTGCTGGAGTTTTGAACGAGGGCCGAGAGATCCGTCTCGGTGCTCTCACCTTCGTCGCCGACGACTCCGCCTGGCTCCAGGAGGCTCCACTCAACGTCGATGCGCTCCCCGTCCGTGGTGCGATGCATTTTCGCGCATGTGTCCGCGGCGTTCTGCTACGGCAACCGTCGACCCCGTATTGGTCGACTCCCCCATCGGCCACCCTCCCGGTCTCCCGCCAGCGCAAGCGCTCGGGCCGGTCGAGGCTTCAGCGGTGGGTGAGGCACGCGGTGGCTCGCCAGACGGCCACCGCCCAAGTTGCGGCAATCGAGCCCGACGAATCTCTTTACGGCTTGTTCGATCTGTCGACTGGCTTCGTAGAGACTGCATCCGAGTGCGATAGCAGTGATCCAGCGGCGGAAATCTTGATGGTCGACGGGCCCCGCAGTCCCCCTGGCTTCGCCCGTGATGGTGGGGCAGGCGACGGAGGCGACCCCGCACGAGACCACGAAGAGTACCAGCCCGAGCCACTCGACTCCCTGCAAAGAGAGGAACTTCGCCACAGGAACGTGGATGCCCTGCGTACTCCCATCACAGGAGAAACCCCCGAGGCTCGCGCCTTGGAGGAGGCACGTTTGGCCAACTTGGCCGAACGCACTCGCCTAGAGAATCTTCAGCGAGCACTCGACGAGCGCGCGCGGCAACGAGTTCCCGACACCAGTCGACGTCAACTCTTCCCGCCAACTCAGGTATATCGAACCCCAATCCAGAATTTAGCAGCTGCGACACGTATTGCAGAGTCCATCCAGCCCTCCCAGTCGGAAGCTGGCAGAGGCTTGATGCAGATCAGGGATCTGCTCCGGGCAGCCGGTGATCAGAATTCGGCCGTGTCGCAGTCGCGCAACAGAATTCACAGTTGATCCGTCACTGCGAATACGGTTCAGTCGGCTCACAGCCCCAGATCGCCTCCGCAGCGTGAAGGGTGCGAGAATCGGCGAGATCAATATGGAGACCGACACGACCGAGATGATAGGCGTCGAGTGCCAAATTCCCCTCCGAGGGGTGGGTCTTACGCTCCTCGGCAGCAAGATGACAGACGTCAGCTCAGTGCGGGGCGAAGAGTTCCAGTCGACCCCAGAGAACCAGGCTTCGACGCGCGATCCATTATCGTGCAAGGCTTGGTCGACCGGAACAGAGCCCATCGAGGTGGACTCGACAGAGATGCGCCTACAAGCAGTCGAGTGCATGTTTCTGGTCCGGAATGTTTCAGCAGAGCTATCAGAGCCGCAGTGATCCCCCCCAATTTTAGGTTGGCAACAGGAGTCAGCAAGTTCACTGGTGAGTCCAAGCCTGAAACTTGGCTTGAGGACTACCGAGTGGCGGTTCAGATTGGTGGTGGGAATGATGAGGTGGCCATGAAACATCTGCCCCTCATGTTGGAAGGTTCTGCCAGAGCATGGTTGACTCAGTTACCCCCTAGCAGCATTTACACTTGGGAAGATCTGTCCCGAGTGTTCGTCAGAACATTCGAAGGAACTTGCAAGCGACCAGCTGGATTGACGGAGCTGCAAGTCTGCGTGCAGAAGACCAATGAGACTCTCAGGGAGTATATTCAGAGGTGGATCACTTTGCACCATACTGTGGAGAATGTGTCTGATCATCAAGCAGTCTGCGCCTTCAAGGATGGCGTCAAGAACAGAGAATTGAGTTTGAAATTTGGTCGAACCGGTGACATGACCTTGAGTCGGATGATGGAAATTGCTACCAAGTACGCCAACGGCGAAGAAGAAGACCGACTCCGAAGCGGCAAGCACAAGCCGAGTCAGTCGGAGAAGGGAAACACCAGTCGGAAACAGAAGCGGAAGGCTGAACCGGCAGCTCCTGGAGAGGCTCTGGCCGTGACTCAGGGAAAGTCTAAGGGGAAACCAAAAGGATCCTGGAACCCTAAGAAAGTAAAGGATAAAGAAGGGAACGACGTGATGGACATGCCGTGTCACATCCACACGAAGAAATATGAAGAAGGGAATATCATTTACCCAAAGCATACCACTCGCCAATGTCGACTCCTGATCCAGCAGTTTCAAGGAAAACAGTCTAAAGACAAGGAGAAGGAGTCAGACAAGGCCGAAGACAAGGAGGACAGTGAGGAAGGATATCCGCATATCAACTCCACTCTGATGATCTTTGCAGATGTGGAAAGCAAGAGTCGATTGAAAGTCATTAACCGTGAGGTGAACATGGTTGCCCCAGCAAAAGCAAATTATTTGAACTGGTCCCAAACACCCATCACATTCGACCAATCTGATCACCCGACTCATATTGCCACCCCTGGGAGGCAAGCTTTGGTGGTCGATCCAGTTGTCGAAGGCACTCGACTGACAAAGGTGCTGATGGACGGTGGTAGCAGGCTGAATTTGTTGTATGCAGACACACTGAAAGGAATGGGCATTCCGATGTCCCGACTGAGCACCGGTAACATGAGCTTTCATGGAGTTATACCAAGGAAGAAAGCCGAGTCACTCGGCCAAATAGCTCTGGACGTGGTGTTTGGTGATTCGTAACATTTTCGCAAAGAGAAGTTGACGTTTGAGGTCGTGGATTTTCAGAGTGCATATCATGCCATTTTGGGGAGACCAGCTTATGCATGGTTCATGGCTCGACCATGTTACGTGTACCTCAAATTGAAGATGCCCGGACCCAAAGGAGTGATCACTGTCACCGGTGATCGGAAAAAGGCAGAAGAGTGCTTTCAGAAGGGCTCAAAGATTGCTGATTCCCAAGTGACAGCGGTCGAGTTTGAAGAATACAAGCAAAACGCAGATCCGAGTGACTTACTGCGATCCAAGAAACCTGCCACAGAATCTGCATTTCAGTCGGCCGGTGAGACGAAACCTGTTCACATTCACCCGGCCGACCCCGATGCAGCTCCGACCCACATCTCCACAACACTCGACCCGAAATAGGAAGAAGCGCTCATCCAGTTCCTCCGTGAGAACTGGGACATTTTTGCATGGAAGCCCGTTGACATGCCAGGTGTTCCCAGGGGACTGGCTGAGCATCGCTTAAGAGTCGACTCATCAGCAAAACCAGTCAAAGAGCATCTTCGGCGGTCCGCCGTCCAGAAGAGAAAAGCCATTGGTGAGGAAGTGGCTCGACTGTTGGCGGCAGGGTTTATCCGAGAGATATACCACTCTGAGTGGCTCGCTAATGTCGTCATGGTTCCTAAGAAGGACAAATCGCTCCGAATGTGCATTGATTTCAAGCACATCAGCCGGGCCGGCCCGAAAGATCATTTTCCTCTCCCTCGCATAGATCAAATTGTTGACTCGACCGCGGGATGCGAGAGATTGTCTTTTCTAGATGCCTATTCCGGGTACCACCAGATCCGTCTGTACGGACCCGACGAGGTAAAAACAGCTTTCATCACTCCATTCGGGTGCTTCTGCTATATCACCATGCCATTCGGCCTCAAGAATGCCGGAGCCACATTTATGCGAATGATTCAGAAGTGTCTACTCACTCAAATCAGTCGGAATGTGGAAGCGTATATGGATGATATCGTCGTCAAGTCACGAAAGGGTTCCGACCTGCTCGCTGACCTCGCCGAAACATTTGCCAACCTCAGAAGGTATGATATCAAGCTCAATCCATCAAAGTGCACATTCGGAGTTCCTGGTGGCAAGTTGCTCGGTTTTCTCGTTTCCGAGCGAGGGATCGATGCTAATCCAGAAAAGATCGGCACTATTCTCCGAATGAAACGCCCTGTGCGAGTGCACGATGTCCAGAAGCTTACTGGATGCTTGGCCGCATTAAGTCGATTCATCTCACGACTCGGTGAAAAGGCATTGCCTCTTTACCGACTGATGAAGAAGGCAGACAAGTTCGAGTGGACTCCAGAAACTGATGCAGCGTTTGCCGAGCTAAAAGCTCTGCTCTCCACCCAGCCGGTGCTTGCTGCTCCAATCAGCAAAGAGGCTCTGTTGCTTTATATCGCAGCCACAGGACAAGTCGTCAGTACAGTGCTTACGGTCGAGCGGGAAGAAGAAGGAAAAGCTTTCAAAGTTCAGCGCCCAGTGTATTATTTGTCTGAAGTCTTGACTCCATCCAAGCAGAGATATCCTCATTATCAGAAGCTTGTGTATGGAATATACATGACCACAAAGAAGGTTGCTCATTATTTCTCTGATCATTCCATCACAGTCATCAGCGACGCTCCACTATCAGAGATTTTGCACAACAGAGATGCAACTGGTCGAGTGGCGAAATGGGCGATTGAACTTCTTCCCCTTGATATCAAGTTTGAGGCAAAGAAAGCCATTAAGTCCCAGGCAATAGCAGATTTCCTCGCCGAGTGGATTGAACAACAGCAGCCGACTGAAGTTCACTCGGAGCATTGGACCATGTTCTTTGATGGCTCTAAGATGTTGAATGGTTCCGGTGCTGGGGTTGTCCTGGTTTCCCCCAGAGGAGATAAGCTCAAACATGTGCTCCAGATTCACTTTGATTCCTCCAACAATGAGGCAGAGTATGAGGCCCTCTTATACGGATTGCGCATGGCCATTTCACTCGGCATCCGTCGCCTGATGGTCTATGGTGACTCGGATTTAGTGGTCAACCAAGTGATGAACGAGTGGGACGTGAGAAGCCCAGCCATGACTGGATACTGCAGTGCAGTGAGGAAGCTGGAAAAGAAGTTCGAGGGGTTGGAGCTCCATCATATACCTCGACTGAAAAATCAAGCAGCTGATGAACTAGCAAAGATAGGTTCCAAGAGAGGAGCCATTCCGAGTGGTGTGTTCTTGGAACATATACACACTCCGTCAGTTAAAGAAGATCCTTTCACCGAAGAAGCTCCACAGCCCAAGAGTGCCACAGATCCGACTGAGGTTGAAGTCCCAGCTGTGGTCGACTTGATCATGGAGGTCTTGGTGGTCATTCCCGACTGGACAGTTCCATATATCGCGTATATCCTGAGAAAAGAGCTCCCGGAGGATGAGGAAGAGGCTCGACAGATCGTCCGTCGGTCTAAAGCCTTCACCGTAATCAAAGGACAGTTATACAGAGAAAGCGCGACTGGAGTTGGTCAGAAGTGCATAACACCAGAAGAAGGTCGAATCATCCTCAATGATATCCACTCGGGGACCTGTGGTCATCATGCGTCCTCTCGGACCATCGTGGCCAAAGCATACCGAGCCAGATTTTACTGGCCAAAGGCGAATGAGATGGCAAAGGAAATAGTGGATAAGTGCGAAGGATGTCAGTTCTACTCGAATATATCACACAAGCCTGCATCAGCCTTGAAGACCATTCCACTCGTCTGGCCTTTCGCAGTATGGGGGTTGGACATGGTCGGTCCTTTGAGAACAGGGCGAAGTGGCTTCACGCATGTACTGGTGGCAGTCGACAAGTTCACCAAGTGGATTGAGGCTAAACCAATCAAGAACCTTGACGCCGGTGCTGCTGTTAGCTTCATCAGGGAACTGATATTCAGATATGGAGTCCCGCACAGCATCATTACAGATAATGGGTTGAACTTCGACTCGGAAGAATTCAGGGATTTCTACAACTCTCAAGGCACACGAGTCGACTACGCTTCAGTCGCCCATCCGCAGTCGAATGGACAAGCCGAGCGAGCCAATGGTCTGATTCTCAAGGGATTGAAACCCCGACTGATGCGTGATCTCAAGCATGCAGCTGGAGCTTGGGTCGACGAACTTCCCTCGGTGCTTTGGGGACTGCGGACCACACCTAATCGGTCGACCGGAAGAACTCCATTCTTCTTGGTCTATGGAGCTGAAGCAGTCTTGCCGAGTGATCTTCTCCACAATGCTCCTCGAATTGAGATCTACAACGAAGCAGAAGCTGAACAAGCGCGGCGGGACGCAGTCGACCTTTTAGAGGAAGAAAGGGAGATGGCTCTGATCCAATCGACCATCTACCAACAAGATTTGCGTCGTTTCCACGCCAGAAATGTGAGGAGTCGAGCCTTCCAGGAAGGAGATTTAGTTCTCCGAGTGGATCAGAAGAAACCACACAAGCTTGCTCCTTCTTGGGAAGGGCCCTTCATTGTCACCAAAGTTCTCCACAACGGAGCATACCGTCTTTACAACGTCGAACATAATATCGACGAGCCCCGAGCTTGGAACGCGGAACTTCTCCGCCCATTTTACACTTAAGTTTATCACTCGGATGAGTTGCAATAAAGTACTCCTGTAGTTCATGGGTTTCGAAATAATAGTGTCATAGTTCCTCCATAACTTTTGTCACTTTTTATTTTGTCCAATAAAATTTCCCCCCCAGTGGGTGACTTAGCTGCGAATCCGTTTCGCCTAAGTTTGTAAAAATCCTACCGAGTGGTAAGCCAGACTTCCACTCGGGGGCTTAGCCGCGAATCCGTTTCGCCTAAGTTTGTAAAAATCCTACCGAGTGGTAAGCCAGACTTCCACTCGGGGGCTTAGCTGCAGCCCAGTGCTCGTCTAAGTTTGTAAAAATCCTACCGAGTGAAGAGCAAACCTCTCACTCGGAGGCTTAGCTGCAGTCCAAGTACTCGCCTAAGTTATAAAAAATCCTACCGAGTGGTAAGCCAGACTTCCACTCGGGGGCTTAGCTGCAGCCCAGTGCTCGCCTAAGATTTAAAAATCCTACCGAGT
>NC_041392.1:666884203-666901352 GCF_002162155.2 Triticum dicoccoides | reverse complement strand
GAGCAAACCTCTCACTCGGGGGCTTAGCTACAGCCCAGCGCTCGTCTAAGTTATCAAAATCCTACCGAGTGAAGAGCAAACCTTTCACTCGGGGGCTTAGCTGCAGTCCAGTGCTCGCCTAAGTTATCAAAATCCTACTGAGTGAAGAGCAAAACCTCTCACTCGGGGGGCTTAGCTGTAGCCCAGTGCTCGCCTAAGTTATCAAAATCCTACCGAGTGAAGAGCAAAACCTCTCACTCGGGAGGCTTAGCTGCAGCCCAGCGCTCGCCTAAGTGGATTAAAGAATGAGTCGACTGCAGTAAGCGTCTCGCTCTGAACCTGCAAAAGACATTTCGAGCCAAAAGCAATCATATTCAAACACCAAATTCCAGTTCAGATCGATACCTAAAGGAACTAAAAGTGCTCAGGCGCTAAGCCTGTTAAGGTTTATTGGTTACAACTCCACTCAGCATACCGAGGCAAATTTAAGCGTCGAGCTAGAAGAAGTTTTTTACCCCTCCTGCGGAGGGCTGGATGGTGCAACAAACTCATCAAGATCAATACCATCTGCGATCCGAGTGGCAGCAGCAAGGAAAGTTTCCATAAAGGACCTAAAGTCGTGTTTCTTGGTGTTGGCCACTCGGAGGGCAGCCAGCTTGTCTTCTCGCGCATCTTTGCAGTGGACCCGGGCCAGACATAGAGCAACATCTGCACCACACCGAGCCGAGGACTTTTTCCACTCCTGCACTCGACCAGGGACAGCGTTCAAACGAGCCATCAGCGACTCGAGGTCGTTCTGGAGTGTCTCCCCGGGCCAGAGAGTTGAGTCGATGCGAGATATGGCGACCTTCAGCCTTGCAAGATAGTCCACGGCAGCTGCAACACGGGACTCCAGTCGGAAAACATTCATGGCAACTTCGTCGTTCACCGGAGAATTGACGGGGTCAAGGTTTGGTTCCAGTCGGCTAGTCTCTTCTTCAAAGTTTTGACAAAATTCTGCAAGGACGATCACCGAGTCAAAACAATGGTCGAATGAAAAAGCCACAATTGAAAGTGATTGTTGAAGGTTTACCTTCAAGCATAAGAAACAACTTCTTGGCAAGACCACTCAGGAAGGCCTCCAGATCATTTTTCTTCTCAAGAGCAGCTTTCAGATTGGAATTTTCTTGTTCAAGCTTGGCAACTGAAGCTAACTTCTCGTCGGCAAGCTTGATCCTCTCAGCTAGTTCAAGGTCTTTTTTCCTCTGGGCCTCCCTCACCTTACCTGCAAGTTACAGCAAGATCAGATTTTGAAACAAATGAAGGGAAAAAGCAGTCGTCAAGGTCTCACCAAACATACCTTCAGTCTCCTCTTTTGCCTTCGTCAGATTCTCCTGAACCAGCTTCAAATTCAGCTCGAGCTGAATGTGCTTGTTTTCCAGTTCAGTGTAGCGAGCCGCAAGGTCACAGGAGTTCTGCGAAGAACCAATCGACTAAATGTCAAAGATAATTTACTTCTGAGTGGAGAAGGAAAAATCACGCGTTTCTAAGACTACAGCCGAATCCAAGCATTCGACCGTAGTCTCGGGGACTACACCCAGTGGGTGCACTCAGCGTGCCCCCACTAATCCTATTAAAGACAGAGTCGACCAGTCGACCTCAAAAAAAAAAGAGAAAAGCCTAAGGCCGACTGCCAGCAGTCGACCTTAGCCTTGGGGACTACACCCAGTGGGTGCACTCAGCGTGCCCCCACTAATCCTATTGCGAAATCCATTCGCCATAGTCGAATGACGGAGAGACTGAAATTATAAAGCCTAAGGCCGACTGCCAGCAGTCGACCTTAGCCTTGGGGACTACACCCAGCGGGTGCACTCAGCGTGCCCCCGCTAACACGGAGTTTAAATCGACACACCCACTGGGTGACTACTATAAATTCTTGAAAGAAAAGTTTTTGATAGCATATCCTAACGGAACAAGCGATGGTCGACTGACCTGAACATTGCTTTGAAGGGCGGAACTGGCGTCGTAAGCTGCCTGGCTCGCATCCCGGATGGTCTTCAACTGCTCCATCATGATACCCGCCTGGCGTATCGCCTCCTTCGCGGCGCCAGCTTGGTCCTCTGGGACATGGTGCGTCGTGAAGAGGGAGGGTTGCGGAGCACTCGTCAGCGGATCTGCGAAGGACACAGTGTGTCGAGTGGTGTTCTCCTCCTCTGCGACCAGAGTCTCAGGCACCGTCACATCCTGAGGCACCCTGCTGGCAGACGCTTTCCTTCTCATTATGTGCTTTAGTGGTTCCTCCTCTTCATCATCATCAGGGACAGTGATAACAACATTGGATGGAGCTACAGAAAAGAATCAGAATTAGAGATCACGAGTCAGTCGACTAGAAACGGTGTTAAGAGTATAATACCAGGTTTTGAGGTTGCTGCGTCCTCCATCTCATGGTCGTCAGCCCGGGCTGAGGTCTCAGAAGTAGCAGCACTACAATTCCAAAGAGTCAGTCGACTAACTCCAGCGCCAACCAGAGATAAAGTTCACGCAAAACAAGAAGACTTAAGCAGCATGATTACCCTGATATAGTGGGGATGGACACCTTCATCTTCGGCAGGTGCTTGGCCGGCTTCGACGGGGCCGCCCTGGGCTGCTTCGACGCCTTTTCAGTCAGCGCCGGAGAGGTGGTCCGAGGGTGCTTGGTCGACTGAGTGACAGTCGCAACCCCCTTGCCGCGTTCGGTCGCAGGGTCATGGACAAGCTTCGACCGCCTTTCCGAGCGCGGTGGTGCGACCTCCTCCTCCTCCTCTTCTTCGTCCTCATCGTCATCATCATCGTCGTCATCGTCATCGTCATCATCATCATTCTCAGCGGCGTCCGAGTACCACTCCTCCTCCTGGCTCTCGCCCCCGCTCGCTTCTCCCTCCTCAGTCGGAGCCTGAGCTCCATTGGGCATCGAGTACAGCTCAGTGAGGGCCTGGTGGACATCAAGGCAAATATCAATCGACCGATTGGCAGAGAGAACAGAAATGAATATGACAAGAATACAATGGGAAGTGGAGCGGACATACCTTGTTCGGATCACTGTAACAGTCGAGTGGAGGAATCCTTCTGGCTCCACGAGGGTTATCCTTGTTCCCAGTAACAGCGGCCATCCATCTCTCCAGAGTGACATCGTCGACTGCTTTTGGATGGACCCGAGTCTCATCCTCGGTCCCGCAGTACAACCACATACAATGGCTCCGGAATTGAAGAGGCTGGATACGGCGCCTAAGGAAAACCTCCAGGAGATCCATACCCGTCACTCCCTCCCGAACCAATTGAACTACGCGCTCCATCAGCATCTTCACGTCAGCTTTCTCCTCCGGAATCAACTTCAGAGAGGAGGGCTTGTTCACTCGGCCCATGGTGAACTGAGGGAGTCCACTCGACTGCCCCGACGTCGACTGATCCTGGCAGTAGAACCAGGTCGACTGCCAGCCTCTGACTGACTCGGGAAATGTCATGGCTGGGAAGGTGCTCTTGTTCCTCACCTGGATCCCCAGCCCCCCACACATTTGGACGACTCGGGTCTTGTCGTCGCCTGGGCTCGCCTTCTTCACGGTCTGAGAGCGACACGTGAATATGTGCTTGAACAAACCCCAATGCGGTCGACAACCCAGAAAACCCTCACACATGGACACAAACACGGCAAGATAGGCGATAGAGTTCGTGGTGAAGTGGTGGAGTTGAGCTCCAAAGAAGTTCAAGAAACCACGAAAGAAAATGCTCGGCGGCAAAGAGAATCCGCGGTCGACATGGGTAGCCAGGAGCACGCACTCACCCTCTTCTGGCTGGGGCTACCACTCCTTCCCCGGAAGCCTCGCAGCTCCATGAGGGATCAGGCCCTCGTTGGCCATGTCGAGGAGGTCTTTCTCCGTGATGGTCGACTGGATCCAATCTCCTTGGACCCAGCCCTTCGGCAGGCGGGATCTAGACGAAGACCCGCCGTGGCTGGTGGATCGCCCCTTCGCCTTCTCCGTCGCCGACGCCTTCTTCGCGCGTTCCAGCGCCGCCGTCTTCTCCTTCACCATGGCTGCCGGCGAGGCGCGCGAGGAGAGGTTGTGCGGAGGCGAGAGCGAGCGCGTTGGGCGGAGGCGAAGGGGGTAGAGAGAAAATGCTGAGGCACTGTTCAAAAAACCCTCACCGGGCGCATTTATAAGATCCCTTCCGAGTGGATAACAGGTGGGCCCGGTCGATCTAATCATATCCCGAAACAGTTGCGCGAGCGCGGTACGTGGCGAAAAAAGCGGCGCGGGGATCGAGGCGTCTATGCCCCGTCCCATCCGAGCGCCGCGGACCGCTCCGCTTCGCGCGCTCCCCCAAATTCGGTATCCCGCGGAATCCGCGAACGGCAGATCAGTCTGCCAAACGCGGGATTCCCTGCGATCCATCGCTCGGAAATCAGCGAAGTCCAAAAGATCACTCGACGAAGAAAAAGAATGGATCGAGTCGACTGAAGAAAAGTTGCTCACTATCAACAAAGAGATTTTTTGGTTCAAAGCAACGCACGACTAGCACGCGAAGGTTAATCGGAAACAACATCAACTCTTTCATCACTCAAGCCTCAATCCATTCGGGGGCTAATGATGGAGTCATGTACCTAGGGTAGGGTCATAGACCTGATCTAAGTACCCTGCCCAAGGGCACCCTTAGAAGAGATCACCTTCCAGTCGACTTACGAGGGACTCACTCGACTGACTTGAAGGACTCGACCGCGAAGACTCACTCGACCACCAGAAGGTCAAGAGGCACTCTGCACTGCAACGGCCTGTAATTAAGTAGACTTTATGATAGTAAAGACACTTTATGGGGGGCGTTACCAGTAACGCCCCGGACTTAACTCACCTTAAACCCTCTCCTACGTGGGCTGGCTGGGGTCCTGGCGCACTCTATATAAGCCACCCCCCTCCACAGGTAGAGGGGTTCGGCACTCTGTAACTCATATACACATAATCCACTCGACCGCCTCCGGGCTCCGAGACGTAGGGCTTTTACTTCCTCCGAGAAGGGCCTGAACTCGTACATCTCTTGTGTTTACAACCTCTCCATAGCTAGGACCTTGCCTTTCCATACCTACCCCCCACTCTACTGTCAGACTTAGTACCACGACACAGGGCGAAGACTGCTTTTGTCAGGATAGCTAGTACTTGCTGTCCCCCTTCAAATTAGCCCGCCATTGTTGGCTCCCTTCCCGCTTGATATTTGGGAAGAGGAACAGGGCCTCTATAAATAGGACCAGCCACCCACATAACAAGGGGACGGCGAATAAGAGTAAGGCAGTGAGTGAGTGAGAGAGAGAGAGAGAGAAAGGTGGCTGAACTCCTCCTAGCAGTTCATCACCCCAGCCAAGAACAGGCCCTCGCGAGGCCGTTCTTCCTTGTATTGTTCATCATCATCAGCCCCAGGAGGCAATCCACCAACCACACACTGGAGTAGGGTATTACACCACAACGGTGGCCCAAACCAGTATAAACCTTTTGTCCCTTGTGCAGTTCTTTCGGTAGTTTAGATCTTTGCGAGGCGGGGAGGTAGAAGGCGTGATCTCCGCACGCACCCCAGTGTTTGAACCTTAAGGGTCTGCCGGAACCCGAAATCCGACATTTGGCGCGCCAGGTAGGGGTGCGCCGGAATTCGTCGTCCACCGCCCCGTTCTCCTCCGACCGTCGCATCCATGTCCGATGCTCGCCGGGCTCGCGCCGAGCATTGGGCCGCCATCGCTTCTCGCGTCGCCCAGACGGCACCCGTTGGCGGGCGCCCTCGTCGTTCCCTGTCGCCCGCCGTCAATGCCGCCACCGGCCCGGTGGAGGGCGAGCAGCAAGCATCGTCCCAGCATCCATCCGTGCGGCAAGACGGCCGCACCGCTACTCCATCGCTCGCACCAGCTGGTTCTTCGTCCCGCGCGCTCCGCACGCCCATGGAGGCTCGAGCTGCGCTCCTCGCGGCAAACGAGCTCCTGCGCTACCGTCCTGTCAACAACGTCTACGAGGAGTGGCTCGACCGCGTCACCGAGCTTGTCCGCACCGCAGGGGGCTCTCCCGTGCCGTCCGTTCCTCTACGCCACAACCCGCCCCGCGCGGGCAACGAAGCTCCGGAGGCATACCAGCCGCTTCCTCTCCAAGAAGACGCCATGGCCCCAAGGTGCGTGGCCCCTGGGCGGAACCCGCTCCGTCAGGCGCCAGCGCAGCAAGAACGGAGCTGCCAAGAAATCCCTCGCCCGCAAGGGGCTGCCCAGGCGCTCCCTGCTCTGGCACGCCAAGACCCCACGCTGCTCCTAGCCGCAGCGCGTGGGGACCCTCAAGACCAAGCTCTCCACCAGCCGAGGCCTTTCGTAGCCACCGCAGGCTACCGTGCCTACACCACCGAGCTGCGTAGCGTCACGTGGCCCGGCAAGTTCAAGCCAGACCTGCCTCCTCGTTACGATGGCACGACTAACCCTGCGGAGTTCCTCCAGCTCTATGAGCTGGGCATCGAAGCTGCCAGCGGGGACGAAAAGGTCATGGCGAACTGGTTCCCCATGGCGCTCAAGGAAGGAGCTCGCACCTGGCTCCTGAATCTGGCTCCGGGCACGATCTCTTCCTGGGACCAGATGCGCCCCCGCTTCATCGCCAACTTCCAAGGTACTCGCGACCGGCCACCCGCCGTGAGCGACATGCGCCGCATCAAGCAACAACCCGGAGAGACCCTGCAGAAGTACATCCAGCGCTTCAACAGCGCGCGCCTCAAGATCCCCAAGGTGTCCGAGGAGGCCATCATCTCAGCCTTCTCCGATGGTGTGCGCGACGTCAAGATGAAGGAGGAGCTGGCGATGCATGAAGACCTGTGCACCTCCCTGGAGCTGTTCAACTTGGCAACCAGGTGCGCCAGGGCTGAGGAGGGACGCCTCTCCCTCCTCGAGCTGCCTGCCGCAGAACCAGAGGAGAAAAAGCCCAAGGCCAAGGACGTGAAGCGCAAGGGGGCTGCCGTGCTCGCAGTAGAACCAGACACCAAGCGGGGCAAAGATCTGCCTAAGTCCTCCAGGGGCAGCCGGTACTGTGTGTACCACGACCTCCACACCCACAACACCAACGAATGCTAAGAACTCCGCGCCGTGCGGGAAGGAAGGATCGGTCGTCGTCCCGACCGCGCCGATCGGGGCTACGGCTGAGGAGGAGGAAGAAACGCAGGATGCTGGGAAGACCGTGGCCCGCGCCAAGGGTGGCACGATCAGCCTCGCGAGGATCGCTGGCGAGACCTGCCTCGCGAGGGGGACTGGAGGGATCAGCCTCGTGATGATCGCCCACAAGGCAACGCAGGCCTCCCTCCACTGCCGCCTCAGCCAAGGAGGAACGAGGACTGCCATCAAGACGAGGGGGCTGGGGGCTTCCAGGAGCCGCGCGCGATCGCCTGCATCCTGGGTGGGGCTCAAGCCCCAGCCTCCCAACGCCTCTTCAAGCAGTTTGCCCGCGAGGTGAACGCAGCCCTCCCCAGGCTCGAAGCAACGCGCCCTCTCAGGTGGTCGGCGTGCGCCATCACATTCAGCTCAGCGGATCAACTCAAGTGTGCAGCCACAGCTGGCGTCATCCCGATGCTCTGCTCCCCATTCATCAACAATGTACTGGTCACCAAGACCCTCATCGATGGTGGGGCAGGGCTCAACATCCTGTCCGTGGAAACGTTCAACAATCTCCAAGTGCCCTACGACCAGCTTCAGCCAACCAAGCCCTTCTCCGGAATCACCGACGGCTCCACGGTCCCGATTGGGTAGGTCTGCCTCCCTGTCACCTTCGGGGCACGCGACAACTACCGCACCGAGCTCATCGACTTCGACGTCGCCCACATCCGCCTGCCGTACAACGCCATCCTCGGGTACCCAACGCTGGCCAAGTTCATGGCCGTGACTCACCATGGCTACAACGTCCTCAAGATGCCAGGGAGTGGCGGAGTCATCACGGTGCCCTATGAAGAGAGGGATGCAGTGTGTTCCCTGGAGCGAGCCTTTCAGGCCGCGTCGCTGGAAGACCCGGATCGCGGAAGCATGAGGCTTCCCGAGACCACCCCCAAGAAGAAGAAGACATCGTCCGGACCGGCCCCTCGGGAGGTAGGCCCCTCAGGGCCCGCGTCTATCCAGGGGGAGCCACCTTCCATTGCATAGGAAAGCGCGCCCGGTGCCCTCCTCAGGCAGGGCTTGGGGGCTCTCCCCTGGAGGGCCACCGACCTGGCCAGGGTCACGAGGGAGGCGCTTGGGCACCACGTGGAGGCGTGTTTCGAAGCACGTTTCCCTCAAGAAGGAGCAAGGCAAGGAAGGTCAGACCCGCAGGAGTTCATCGACCGAGCCATTCAAGGACTATAGGAATCAAGGATCATGAGAGGTTTCCGCCGGCTACCGGTTGCGGCTAACCATCCAGGCGAGGATGGTGGGCTGCGCATCTGCGTCGATGTACCAGGGCTCAACCAAGCCGCTACGACGGAGCGCCTATGGCCCTCGCGAGTGGGGCGCTGCCGGGGTCCGCCCCACAGCTACGTTCGCATGCCTTATGGCCTGCCGAGCGCGGTTGCTATGCGCCAGCGCCTCATGAGGGGCATCACGGAGGCTCAAGAAGACAGGCGTTCCGTGGCCCTGGCAGAGATGGAGGTGATTCACAAAGAGCTGCCAGCGCCTCCGGAGCCTCCCGAGGCCCCTGGGCCTGGGGGCTCGTGAGGATCGGCTTCCGCAGCCTCCCGAGTCTGCTGCACCAACACACCTTCGCCCTCGACACCCTCAGGTGACATCTTACGAGTTTCATTTCCAGCTGGGAGTGCCCTCCCAGGGCCGCATCGTTCCCAGGCCACGTGGGTCCGTCCCTGTGGTATGTATCCCCTTTTACTTTCATGTTGTTAGCTTGCTTTGTTGGGGGCGCCCCTCGGGCTGCATTATCCCCAAGTCGCTCGGGCCAGGCCCAGGGGCATGTATCTCCCTTGCGTTTATCTCCAGCTATGCATTCGCCCATCATGCTTGATTACTTGATGCCTGCCACGGCACCTCTTCTTCTCCATGTCGACCACTTGCACGTTAAAGGGGGGTACCTGAGCATCGTGACTCAGGGCTCTTACTGGCTCTCCAGCCCTCGCCCTCTGGCTACGCCCACGGCATCGCGACCTGGCATACCAGCGACGGCTGAGACAAGCTCGAGGGCCTGGACCCAAGGACGTAGAGTGCCGGCATCTAACCAAGTTTGCAGGAACACAGCCCAAGATAAGGCCCAGTGCCAGGCGCAACCCGCCTAGAGGTAGGGCCCCGTGAGTCCCGCGCTGGCTCACGGGTGCCCAGATACACCTCACCTAGCCCTACCGTGCCGGCCACGTGTCAGGGCGGGGCTGTACACGCCCCGGGGGTTCCTCCCGGAGGGGAGCCCCCTCCCATGTACCAGTGGAAGCACCATGCTCCGTGCTGGCTGACGACACTATCGAGGAGCGGCTATGCCCGTACACATGCGGAAGCGCTATGCTCCGTGCTGGTGATAAACAACTGAGGGTGGCCCCCGGGCCGCATCAACCTCAGGGAGCCCGAAGCTCAGTGTCTAGCCTCATCGCAACGCCTCCCCTCGGGAGCGCCGCGCGAGGGGGCTGGGCACGGGGGCTGCGCCTGAGTCACGCCCGGACGTACGCCACCCAGCCAGGCCCCTCGGGCCTGGTTCGTTGCGCGCCACTCCCCGAGCGGAGCCAAGGTATGAAGGCCGTTTGAGCGCCAAGGGGGACCCCTGAGCATCATGACTCAGGGGCCTAACTAGTCCCGTAGCCCCTCACTCCTTAGTTCCGAAAGGCTATGCTGGGTGAGGCACACGCGGGGCCGGGCTCTGTAGACGTAGAACGATGGTCTCACTCGCATCTCACCTAATCACTTGCTGTTTGCGCGTCAAGGGGCACTCCCGAGCATTGCGACTTGGGAGCCTAACTGGCTCCGTAGCCCCTCACTCCTTTGGTCCCGTCCTGGTTTCCGGTCGGGGCTAATGCTGGGTGAGGTACGCGTAGAGTCGGGCTCTGCAGACGTAAAACGGAAGATTCACCTACATCACACCTCCTTGCTTGCTGTTCGTGCGCTAAGGGGGACTCCTGAGCATCGCGACTTAGGAGCCTAACTGGCTCCGTAGCCCCTCACTCCTTTGGTCCCGTCCTGGTTTCTGGTCGGGGCTAATGCTAGGTGAGGTACGCGTGGGGCTGGGCTCTGCCGGCGTAGAACACAAGCAAGTAGGGAGGGAAACCATAAAATTCAAGGAACTTAAAAGCAAATATTACAGTCCATACTGTCGTCTCAATACCAAACGCAAGTTTAAACGCCTCCCCGAGGCATGATGCATGATGCAGGAATTAAAAGCAGGGTAGGAGCAGTAGCGTAGTCACTTGGCGGCGGTGGAGCAGCGCGGGTGGCCCGGCCTCACGGAGCAGCAGAACCGGAAGCATCCTGCTTCGACTTGGTACTGAAGGCCCGGAACTTCCCCAGCAGAGCTTCCGCGCGACCCTTCATGACCTCGGCAGCGGCAGCATCACCCTCGCCACTTACTGGCTCCAGTAGGCTGTCGAGGTCGGCGCTGGGGTCGCGAAGGTAGATGTGGGTGAAGACCCGCATCAGCGCAGCAGAAGACAAGACACGCGCCTCGGCCTCAGCCGTGGGGCCAAGGCCAAGGGCGACATCCTCAAGGGCACGAACTAGGAAGGGAAGCAGCTTGGCGGGGCCGTCCTCGGCGCCGGCCAGTGGGCTCTCCAGGCCACTGGCATAGAGCATCTGCAGCGAAGCACGAGCCTTCTTCTCCATGTCTGCAAAGGCCACGCGATCCTCGGCAAGAACCTTGGCCTTGCTGTCCAGCTCGACCTTCGTCGCCTCTAGCTCCTCGCCCAGCGCACTTAGGCGGTCGCGGCGCTTCTTGAGCTTGGCCTCTCGGCCCTTGATGGCCGCCTCGCGAGCCTTCATGCCTTCTTCTTGCTCCTGGCAAAGACGAACCTCCTTCGCGAGCTGGTCCCGCAGGCCTTGCAGCTCGTCCTCCAGCGCCTTGCAACGATTGCGGGCTTCAACCACCTCCCCCAGGGCTGCGTCACGAGCAGCCTTCGTCTCAAGGATGGCCTGCCTATCCTCGTCGCAGGCCGTCGAGGCTTGAACCAGTGCCGCCCGGATCGAGGCGTCGGAGCGAATCCATCCCGAAGCCAGCTCCAAGCGCCCGGCCACCAGGCGAGGGTCGGCACCAAGAAGATCCTGCCGCAGTCGGTCCAGTCTAGCAACAGCACGCTCCAGGACGGCAGGAGGAGTTGGAGAAGCAATAGTCGACGGAACGGAGGAAGAAGGCGGCAACGGCAAGACCACCGCGTCCTGAGGTGGAGCCTACTGCGCCCCAGCGGCCGTGGAGGCGGCAGTGGGTGAAGGCACCACAGGAGTCACTTGGGCCATGGGTGCTGAGCTCGCCCCCGCCAGCTCGACCAGGCCTCGCGAGGCCGACCGGGCAGGAGAAGCCCGCGCACCACGGTCACCCTCATCCGCAGGCGGAGGTGCTGCCGTGGATGGGGCCTCAGGAGCCCCCTTCAGCTTCTTCGCCACGGGCTCCAGCCTATTCAAGAGGTGTGGACGTCAAGCCTCTGCAGCGGAACAAGAAATAGAGACAAGGGGAGAGCACTTACGGGTCATCGCCGGTGAGCTCAGGCAGCCTCCGGCCAAACTTGAAGCCTGACAGTCGGCTGGAAGGGTCAACCTCGGAAGCAGAAGGCGCGTCTGCAGACTGCCTCGGGGCAGGGGCAGGCCCGCGGGAGATCAGCCCGGTCCTGTCCTTCTTTGGGATCGGGGGCGAGCTCCGGCCGGCCTGCTCGTCTCCGTCCTTTTCATCGTCGCTCGAAGAAAGGCGGAGACTATGGGGCTTGCGCCGGGAGAGGGGAGCCCTCGACTCTCCATCGGTCGCCTCGGAGTCGGGCCCCTTCTCCTGCTCCTCTTCGTCCTCCTCCTTGCTGGAGTCGCCGGAGGGCACGTCGACCGGTCCCTCGGAGGCCACCACGGGCACGAGTCCGTCCCTGTTAAAGGCGGGCATGGACTCCACCACCTGCTCCCAATCGTCGCGAAGGAACAGGGGCTTGGGAGCGCCCTCCAACCTTTCTACCTCGCCCCCAACCAGAGATTGGAGGACCGCGGCCAAATCTTCGTCGCTCAAGGCCGCGGGGCTCGGATGAGGCCTCCACGTCGGAGATGAGTACCGCCGGAGTGGAGCCAGCTAGTGCTCCAGGAACTCCCTCAGCAGCAACGCACTGGTCAACTTCGCCGCCGCCATGCTGACCGGCCTCAGGTCCGCATCCATCTTCTCCAACACCAGTTTCGCGCGGGAGTCCATGAGCTCCACCCGGCACCAGTCGCTGGAGCTCACGGGCTGCTCCGCGGGCAAGATCAGCCGAGGGTGGATGCGCCTGGCATCTACCAAGACCCACTTGCTCCTAAAGCCCTCAATCCTCTTCCCGGGATTCGAGATGGCAATGGTGCCGCCGTACGCGACAAAGCCAGCGCACGTGGAAGGAGAACCGCGAGTGACCCGGAGGGAGAAGTAGTGGCGCAGCAAGGCCACTGAAGGCTGCACCCCTACGTGGGCCTCGCAGTAGTAAGCGAAGATCGCCAGTAGAAGAACGGAGTTGGGGTGGAGATGCAGGGCCTGCAAGTTGTAATGGCGGAGGACAGAGAAGAAGAACTCGGAGAAGGGAGGCACCAGGCCCGCAGCAATGGAGCTTACAAAGAGAGGATAAAAGGTGCTCTCTCGGCCCTCAGCGGTGGCGGAGCCGGCCTTGAACACCTTCGTCCCGTTGATGCCCTGCGCCGCCGCCATCTGGCGCAGCTGGGCAAGGCCAGCCTTGGACACATTCGGCAGGTCCAGGGCAGGAGAGTACCAAGCTTCAGCCGGAGGCTGGCGAGGCGCCATGGCTTCCTAGGTCACGCAGCCAGAGTAGATCTGGAAGTTTGGAGGAAGAAACGGGAGGCGCAAGAAAGGGGATCTGAGCAGCAACCGGAGAAAGCAAAAGGCGAAGTCTAGGCAGATGCCGCTCCTTTATCAACCTGCGCGGTTGCTGAGGCACTGGTATCTAATCAACCACCACGCGGCGCCCAAGGCCGCAGGCTGTTAGGGCCTGCGGCGCTTCGCCCTTGCCCTTTCGCCTCTCGGCACGGCCAAGTCCGGGCGCACCTTGGGCCCGGGGGCTACTGTCGGCGTTCCGGGAACGGGGGCACTACTAGGAAAAGGGCTACTAATGGCGCACCGGTTTTGCCTACTAATGGCGCATCACCGGTGCGCCATTAGTAGCACGCCACTAGTAATTTTTACTAATGGCGCACCACTGGTGCGCCATTAGTATCTGGTATACTAATGGCGCACCAGCTAGTGCGCCATTAGTATGTAACAGCATGCGCCATTAGTGTGCCTCCCGGGGGGCCATACGTAAGCATGGCTTTGTCATACTAATGGCGCATTCTCTGTTGATGCGCCATTAGTATCCTTTGGCATACTAATGGCGCACCTGGTGGTGATGCGCCATTAGTATGAATATTTTTTTTTATTTTCTGATTTTTGCGCAGGTTATAAAATATGTTATTAGACAGAATATAAAATATATTATTAGACAGAATATAGACAGCAACATCAGATTCATCGAATACAATGGAAGATTAGTCTCCGAATACAATTCATCATATTAGTCTCCGAATTCAAAAGACCGAACAAAGATAAAACATTACAAGTCTCAAGACCGCGAGTATCGAGTTTGTCGGAAGTAATACTAATCCTAACAAGTCCTACTAATCATCATCATACAACTTCTACTCGTTATTCATAACAAGTCATACGATCATCATCTTGATAGTCTTCGAACCAACCCTACTTAATTGTTCATCAGCACATGATCATCAGTATTAGGCAGGACCTAAATACCCTATTTAAGCTAAAATAGCATAAAACAATATAGACCCTGACTCTCCATTATGGAGAATGGAGAACATCCTGTCTCCAATTCTTGTGCTTCACTTCCTTTTGCTTCCAAGAAGCTCCTTACGACTGTCCATACATTTTTTCCATCCTTTGATTTTCATGTCTCCACTTCTTTTAGAAATCTCGTATGGACAGTTGAGATTCGTAGGATGACCTGGCTGTATGTTCAAAACATTAACACTACCTTTCAGATACATCATATGAGGCACACAATTCTCTGGGATTATCTGTTGAAAAACATAGTAATAACTTCATAGTTAGCAATGATGTACTAGTTTTAGAAGTATGCAAAAGATGCACGGATGTCGTAATAGTAAAAATCTTACCAGGGTATCTCCATGGTAGTTACCGTAGTTGAACACATGCACTAGTGGCACGTATTTACCATAATGTTGAGGAGTTTGTTTGTGGATAATGTAATTTTCAATGTCAGTACAAAATCCGACCAGATGGTTTTTCTCCTTGTAAGTTGTTAATTCGAAGCCATCGGTGTAGTGGGTTTTGTCTACCATCTCCCGCACATTCTTTGAACAATAAAAATAAGCTGTCAATGGAAATAAGCTATCAACTATTTTCAAATAAACAATATAAATTCGCTAATAACTATGTTTGAGAAACTCACATAGCGGTAGAACTGGAGGTGTATCAACAAGGACCCAAATGTCCATATTGTCTTGGTTGATGTCAGGATTACCAAGATCCATGGTGTTAAGCATACCCTCATCAAAACCATACATCTTGCAAAATGCTTCCCAATTTTTGCAACCAAAATGGGTTATGCTCTCAGAATTATATAGATTTACTTCAAAGTCCACATCGTGATGAGTCCTTAGGTGAATTTTCTTTGTTTCAGAAATTTCATGGTCTTCAAAATCCATCCTCTCCAAGACATAGCGTCTTGCATGGCATGGGATAAGCTATACTCGAATTGTAAAAGATGAAAATTACACGTTGAAATAGCTGAAGTCATGCTTAATTATGAAAATAACACTCGTCGTCGTTGTGTACCGTTTCGACTTCGAAGGTCTCCTCAAGCTTAATGCTGAAGCGCCGATCATCGTCCAGGTGAGGCATGTCGCACAGACATCGATTGTCGTGGCACCAGTCGCACTCCGCCGGGAGACTTTCGTCATCCGATGATGATGACGACATATCCTGGGACAGCTCCCAGAATTGCTTGCCGCCCGAACCACCGGCCTCATCGTTGTGGGCCATGTTTCGCTCTAAATAGGAGAAAAGTTTGGTCAAAAAGTTGGTTATTGTCAAGGAACAAGATCATGGTCTCATCATTTAGGGTTTGTCGACACCGAGGCACCCTAAAAGCCTAAGCTTTCATCATTTAGGGTTTGTCGACGCCGAGGCACCCTAAAAGCCTAAGCGTACATCATTTAGGTTCTCATCGACACCGAGGCATCTGGGGCAGCCAAGTTCAGTTTTCATCATTTAGGGTTTATTGATGCCGAGGCACCCTAGGTTGGGCCTAATCACTTGGCACTAATCACTTGTCTCTATTGCCACTTATGGTTTAATGCAGCAAGAATGGCGGGGCAGTTGATCCTACTTAACTAAGTACTAAGATACCCCGGCCCATGCATTAGTCGCAAGTACCCCATATGTCCTATTTTTAGCAAAGTCATGCTAAAATTCACGAAAAATTTCAGCATGACCTTTGCTGAAAATAGGACATATGGAGTACCCGTATTTTCCGGAACGGAAGTTAATCGACATTCCGGCAAACTCAAGGGCCTCTCGGGCTACCTGCAAATTCATCACGACACAATGGTCAGAGACAAAACCCAGCCACAGACCATATGGCCCTCTGCTTTCATATGGACAAAAACCATCTCAACTTATGTGAGCTTCCATTCCAGATATAATATGTCTCCCAACAAAAAATCATCAATAGTTTAGCAAGTCTGTACAAACACAGAAAGAATGAATAATGTATTTTACATATCATTGCATTGTTTTTACTATATGCGCCATGGCAAATTTCTTTTCCTTTTGCAACATGGCAAATTTCTTTTGCACCGGGCCATGGCAAATATAGTCTATGCATCATGAAAATTATAGTGTATGGATCCTGGCATTTTTTATTCTACATTTTTATTCTATTGATCATGCCAGGAAATTATAGTCTATGCATTTTTTTAATCTCTGGATCATGATCTAACAAAATTGCCATCTCCCATGGCAAATATAGCCTATGCATCATGGACACTTGCAGGTGCACATTTTTTCTTTCAAAGCACACCTCTTTGTTTCAGCTATGTATATATCTTGTTCTATGTTGCATTTTTAATTCCTGATGTTAACAAGAGTGTTTGTCAAAAGGAAAAACAAAGTTCATGGCAGTGTAGCTAGCATCTCATGCATCCCTCTTATCATCTAGCTAGCTAACACTTGAATCCATGATGCTTCTAGACTTGAGCATTGAGAGTTTCAGACTAGAACTCACCTCGATGGACGCGGTCGCAGACGAGGTCGTAGACGGCGGCGGAGCAGAGACAAGGTCACAGACATGGTCGTGGTGCTCCAGTGGACGCGGCTGCATCAATCGTTTGAATTGGCATTCAATCAAACACCTCACAGTCAAGAACAGAAGGTGGAGACTGAGAAGAGAGGGGATCGAGCAGAGAGGGAGAGGGCAAGGAGGGAGGAGCAGAGAGGGGAGTCTAGGGGGAGGGAGCTTACGGGCGGAGGAGGAGGGGGCTTACGGGCGGAGGAGGGTGGGCGGCGGAGGAGCTGCAGTGGTGGGGGCGCGGGGGCGCGGGGCCGGCGGCGCACGTAGGGGCGGCGGCGTCGTGGGTCGTCGGGGCAGCGGCCGGGATTGGCGATGTGAGATGTGAGATGGGATCGGCCGGGGATTGGGGCCGAGCAGATTTTAGTCGGGGGAGGTATAGCAATGGCGCACCACCTAGCGGTGCGCCATAAGTAAGTTTTTTTCTGATAGCAATGGCGCATCCTCCTCTGGTGCGCCATTAGTAATTTTTTTGTTGCATCTAATAATTTGTTTTTTATCAAATTTGTTATTTTCATGAGGACTAGAACAGAAGATATCATCAATTTTTTTTTGAAAATATCATCAAATTTGTTTTTTTATTTTTAATTGAAAATATCATCAAATTTGTTATTTGAAGATATCATCAAATTTCTTATTTCAAAATATCAGCAAATTTGTTGGGTCGCGGCGGTGGAGC
>NC_041392.1:666874400-666883725 GCF_002162155.2 Triticum dicoccoides | reverse complement strand
GTAGCTATCGAGAGGGAGGGGGATCGAGATCGAGTGTCCTCATGAATATTCAATATTTTTTCATATTGAATACAATCGATCTTCTGTAGGCCCGAGAAATATTTTTTTCATAATACAAAAATATTCATGATATCAAAAAGTGCCCGAGAAATGAAGGCTACAATTTAAATACAATCGATCTTAGCTAGCTATCTGTTCACAATCTTCTTGCCCTTCTTTTTCGCAAATGGAATTCTTCTATGGAACGGACGTCCTTTAGGTAGGGTGGTCCTGCTTCTTCTTGAGGTGTATGCTGCTTTATCATCGTCGTCATGTTCGATCTTCGGGTCGCCGTACTTGTCGAAGTCTTGCTCATTGGCTACTCCATCCATTCCGATGATCTTCCTTTTTCCTCTCCTCACGACAACACGACTGGGCTTTCACGGATCGGTAATGAAGAAGCATTGGTCCACTTGTGAAGCCAGTACCCATGCTCATTTTTTGTGGTGACGTTTGCGCCCGCGGTCTTGGATTTGGCTTCGGGTATAACCATGGTGGTGAAATACCGGTCCTCTTTTAGGACGCTCTTGGCCCATCTGACACGGAACATCGGGACCTTCTCTCCAGCGTAGCTCAGCTCCCAGATCTCCTCGATCCTTCCGTAGTATCTGTCCTTGTCGTTACCGGTGTAGGATTCCATCGTTACCCCGGAGTTTTGATAACCATCGCTCTTCATGTCCTTGTCCTCGGTGTAGAATGTGTAGCCGTTGATATCGTACGCCTCATAGGTCATCAGGTTGTGCTCGGCGCCCTGTGACAAGGCGAATATGAGTTGTTCTTCCGCGGAAGAATCCTCATGTAAAGGGTACGACAGAAGCTTCTGCTTGAACCAATGCGTGAAACATGAGTTGTGCTCTTTGAGTATATCTCTGTCCGTCCTCTGTTGGCCTCGGTCATTGAACGTCTTCTCAATAAAGGTTTTGTGCTCTACCACCCAAGGATCGACCACGTCTATGTGTTGTAGCGCGACTAGGTTTGCTCTTTCAAAGTCGGCAAGTCGACCCTCGAAGTCGACATGCATTTCGCGGCGACCCTCACGGTGACCCCATCCAGCGAGCCTGCCGAGGTGCCTGTTGATGGGCATACCAATGGGGTTCTCGATGCCTAGATAATTCGTGCAGTAGGAGATGCACTCTTCGGTCAGAAAGCCCCTGGCTATACTTCCCTCTGGATGTGACATGTTGCGAACGTATCCTTTAATGACACCATTCATCCTTTCGAACGGCATCATGCTGTGCAGGAATGTCGGCCCGAGTTGGATGATATCCTCCACGATATGGACCAGCAGATGCACCATAACGTCGAAGAATGCGGGCGGGAAGTACATCTCAAGCTCGCATAGTATCACCACGATCTCTTCCTGTAGCCTTCTGAGTTGCCTCACGCCAATCGACTTCCGAGAGATGACGTCAAAAAAGTTGCATAGGCCAAATAGCATTTCACGGACGTGCGCGTCCATGATCCCACGGATTGCAACTGGAAGTATCTACGTCATCAGCACGTGACAGTCGTGAGACTTCATTCCGCTGAACTTCTGCTTCGCTGGGTCTAGGTATCTGCTTATCTTCCCCGCGTAACCGTAAGGAAGTTTTACTCCTAGGAGGCAGGTGTAAAACTGCTCGATCTCCTCCTGACTTAGAGTGAAGCACGCATGAGGGTAGTCATTTCCGGTCTTCTTGGCCTTTTTGCCTTTGCGACGACTTTCTGTGTCCTGCTTCGCTTCATCATCATTATCATCATCATCGTCATCATCATCATTAGCATGAAGCTCCTGCCTGATGCCCATTGATTTCAAGTTTGCCCTTGCTTTCGGCCCATCTTTGGTCCTCTCTGGCATGTTGAGCAGGGTACCAAGCAGACTCTCGCACACGTTCTTCGTGATATGCATGACATCAAGGCTGTGAGGCACATGGTGGATCTTCCAGTACGGCAAGTCCCAGAAAACAGACCTCGTTTTCCATACCTTCAGCAGCGGCTCTGGCGCCTTTCGCTTCTTTCCCGGCTCTGGCACCTTTTGGTTCTTTCCCGGCAGTGGGCAGTCTTTCCAATTTTTCAACAGCTCGTCTATTTCCTCGCCGCTCCTCGTACATGGGCGTTTTCGGGGTTCGGTTTCACCATCGAACAGATCCTTGCGTTTCCTCCACGGGTCATCGTCGCGAAGCCACCTTCGATGTCCCATGAACACGGTTTTCAAAGACCCGGGATCTCTATCTAGCTGGCGATACGCTGTGTCATCCATGCACCTTACGCATCCAAAAAATCCATGGACTACCTGCCCCGCGAGATATCTGTAACCGAGATAGTCATGCACCGTCGTGAGCAGTGCGGCTCTCATAGGGAAATATTCTTTCTCTGCAGCGTCCCACGTATTGGCTGGCGTTTTCCACAGCGTGTCTAGCTCCTCCTTCAGCAACCCCAGATACAGATTGATGTCGTTCCCTGGTTGTTTCGTCCCTTCAATTAGCATACTCATGTGAATGTACTTCCTTTTCATGCACAACCAGGGGGGAAGGTTGTACATCCACACAAACACAGGCCAGATGCTATGTGTGCTTCTCTGGCTCCCAAACGGATTGACTCCATCTGTGCTCGCGCCCAGCATGATGTTCCTTGGATCCTTCCCAAATTTTGGGTATTCGAAGTTCAACGCTTGCCACTAGCTCGCATCCTTAGGGTGACTCAGCATCTTCTCTTTTTTATTTATCTCCGGATCATTTCCGTCATCTTCCCGCTTCTTCTCCTCCCTATCCGCGTGCCAACGCAGGAGCTTTGCTACGCGAAATACCTCTACAGACGAGGAGTGATCGGAAAGTACCACACCGATTTTCGAGGAGCTTTCTTCCTCTTCTTGTATCGAGTGACGCCGCACACCGGACATATGGTAGACTCTGCGTGCTCGTCCCGATAAATGATACAATTGTTCATGCACACATGGTATTTCATGTGCGGTAAATCCAGAGGATACACGATTTTCTTTGCCTCCTCGAAACTGGTCGAGCACTTGTTCCCCTTGGGAAGACATTCGTGCCAGAATGACATGTTCTCGTCGAAGCATGCGTCGGTCATTTTGTGTTTTAACTTCATCTCCAGAGCCATGAGCGTTACTTTCAGGCGGGTATCCTCGGTCCTGCATCCTTCATACAATGGAGTAACCGCGTCTATCTCCAGTTGATCCAGCTTGGCTTTCTCTCGGGTGGCAGCTCTTGCGTTATTCGTCTGCTTGAGAAGCAGCTCTTGAATATGAGGGTCATGCACCCAGCCTCCATCGTCGTCTGCTCCGGCATCTTCATATTCATGGTCATGCCCTTCGTCTTGATCTTCCTCATCATCATGTACGACATCTTCTACATGATGACTGTGTACAGCATCACCGTCGTGATCATGTCCTGGAGATTTTTCGTCTTCTCGCCCGCCCTCGCTGTGGTGGTACTTGTCTTGTTGCCCTTCCTCATTTCTTGCCCGGCCCCGGCCATGGACAACTTCATAGTCATCTTCATCACCTTGCCACCGATAGCCATCCATGAAACCATGCAAGAGCAGGTGGTCCCGCACCTGCCTGGAATCCGGGTCCGCAATAAGGCTCTTCAGCTTGCATCTTCGACACAGACATCTTATCTCCGTCTCGTTCTTTTGAAGCATCTCGGCCTTCGCGGAGCTCAAAAACCTATTCACGATGCCTTCAGTCATCGTCCGGACCATGGTCGCCTGCGGGGTAGAGAAAAACGATATTTTAGAACCAAGAAAAAATTTGGCATGACCTTCCCTAAAAATAGGACCAAAAAGAATGCATAGTGCCAAAATTTTCGCCGAAACGGAAATGAATCAAAACATTCCGGCAAAATATTGGCAACTATCGCATTTCAAATACCGGTAACTTCAAACACAAACATATATGCAACACCACAAACACATGCAACACCACAAACATACATAGATCTAGCTAGGCCACAAAAAGTGCATGTGCACGTTGTTGGAGCGAGCTAGGGAGAAAAAAGTAGATCTACATCATGAAGATAGCTTTTCCCTTACTTACCTATCAAAAAAAGGTAATTTCACCACTTAATTTTGATGAATCTATGGTGCAAATGAGGTGAGGAGGAGGAGGCAGCCGAAAGCTTGGAGAAGGAGGTGGAGGGAATGAAGTGGGGAAAGTGACTGGGTAGGTGTGGGGCTGTCCAAAATATCTTGTTGGGGTCCCAGGTTACTAATGGCACACCACAAGGGAATGCGCCATTAGTAACCCTGGTTACTAATGGCGCACCTGCAGGCGGTGTGCCATTAGAAGTTTTGCAAAAAAGTAAAAAATATAAATATATATACTAATGGCGCACCGTCTAACAGTGCGCCATTACTAGTTTAAACTAGTAATGGCGCACTGTTAGACGGTGTGCCATTAGTAGTTTTGCAAAAAAAGAATAAGAAAAAAATTACAGTAATGGCGCACTCACTGCCAGGTGCGCCATTACTAGTTAGAACTAGTAATGGCGCATTGTCTACCTGATGCGCCATTAGTATGTATGGAAAAATGAAAAAAATGTAATACTAGTGGCGCACCCTTTTTCGGGTGCGCCATTAGTGTCTTCCACACTAATGGCGCATCACCAACCGGAGCGCCATTAGTATATAGTAGTGGTGCACTGCTTACCTGGTGTGCCATTAGTATCAATCCTATCTATAGCCCTTTTCCTAGTAGTGGCGTCCCCAGACTTGCCTGCCTGAGGCCTGCGGCGTGGCTCAAAGGAGGCCCAGCATGGCCCATCTTCATCAACACAAGACTCAAGACCCTCGCGAGGGGCCAAGCCCCGCGAGGCGGACGACATGGAGCTTCCTCAGGCACGGCCTCGTCATGCTGGCTCGCGAGGAGGAGGAGAGATCAAGGCGGGGTACCTCGCGAGGTGCCCGTGACGCAAGCCATGACGACTCCGGGCGCCAGGCGGGCGCCAGCGCGCGCAGCGTCCTTCTTTCCTCTTTGGTGCAAAGGGGGCAAGCGTAGCCGAAGAGTACCGAGGCATCAGGCAAAGGTTGCCATTTCGGTGCAACAAGACCAAGACCAGGAGGACTACGAGACGGAGGTCACCGTGGAGCCCAAGACGGCGTCATCACCAGAGCTTTGCGCAGGCGAAGACTGCTTTTGTCAGGATAGCTAGTACTTGTTGTCCCCCTTCAAATTAGCCCGCCATTGTTGGCTCCCTTCCCGCTCGATATTTGGGAAGAGGACCAGGGCCTCTATAAATAGGACCAGCCACCCACATAACAAGGGGACGGCGAATAAGAGTAAGGCAGTGAGTGATTGAGAGAGAGAAAGGTGGCTGAACTCCTCCTAGCAGTTCATCACCCCAGCCAAGAACAGGCCCTCGCGAGGCCGTTCTTCCTTGTATTGTTCATCATCATCAGCCCCAGGAGGCAATCCACCAACCACACACTGGAGTAGGGTATTACACCACAACGGTGGCCCGAACCAGTATAAACCTTGTGTCCCTTGTGCAGTTCTTTCAGTAGTTTAGATCTTTGCGAGGCGGGGAGGTAGAAGGCGTGATCTCCGCGCGCACCCCAGTGTTCGAACCTTAAGAGTCTGCCGGAACCCGAAATCCGACACCTACGGGTTCAAGAACTATGTAGACATGACCGAGACTCTTCTCCAGTCAATAACCAATAGCGGAACCTGGATGCTCATATTGGTTCCTACATATTCTACAAAGATCTTTATCGGTCAAACCACATAACAACATACGTTGTTCCCTTTGTCATCGGTATATTATTTGCCCAAGATTCGATCGTCGAAATCTCAATACCCAGTTCAATCTCGTTACTGACAAGTCTCTTTTCTCGTTCTGTAATGAATCATCCCGCAACTAACTCATTAGTCTCATTTTTTGCAAGGCTTATAGTGATGTGCATTACCGAGAGGGCCCAGAGATACCTCTCCGATAGACGGAGTGACAAATCCTAATCTCGACCTATGCCAACTCAACAAACACCATTGGAGACACCTGTAGAGCATCTTTATAATCACCCAATTACGTTGTGATGTTTGATAGCACACAAGGTGTTCCTCCGGTATTTAGGAGTTGCATAATCTCATAGTCAGGGGAACATGTATAAGTCATGAAGAAAGTAGTAGCAATAAAACTGAATGATCATTATGCTAAGCTAATGGATGGGTCTTTTCCATCACATAATTCTCTAATGATGTGATCCCATTCATCAAATGACAACACATGTCCATGGTTAGGAAACTTAACCATCTTTGATTAACAAGCTAGTCAAGCAGAGGCATACTAGGGACACTCTGTTTGTCTATGTATTCACACATGTACTAAGTTTCCGGCTAATACAATTCTAGCATGAATAATAAAAATTTATCATGCTATAAGGAAATATAAATAACAACTTTATTATTGCCTCTAGGGCATATTTCCTTCAGTCTCCCACTTGCACTAGAGTCAATAATCTAGTTCACATCGTCATGTGATTTAACACCTATAGTTCACATCTTTATGTGATTAGTTCACATCTCCATGTGACTAACACCCAAAGGGTTTACTAGAGTCAATAATCTAGTTCACATCTCTATGCGATTAACACCCAAAGAGTGATCATGATTTGCTTGTGAGAGAAATTTAGTCAACGGGTCTACCACATTCAGAGCCGTATGTATTTTGCAAATTTTCTATGTCTACAATGCTTTGTATGGAGCTACTCTAGCTAATTGCTCCCACTTTCAATATGTATCTAGATCCAGACTTAGAGTCATCTAGATTGGTGTCAAAGCTTGCATCAATGTAACTCTTTACGACAAACTCTTTGTCACCTCCATAACCGAGAAACATTTCCTTATTCCACTAAGGATATTTTTGGCCGTTGTCCAGTGATGCACTCCTGGATCACTATTGTACCCTCTTGCCAAACTTATGGTGAGGTACATAATAGGTCTGGTACACAGCATAGCATACTTTATAGAACCTATGACTGAGGCATAGGAAATGACTTTTCATTCTCTTTCTATTTTCTGCCATGGTCGGGTTTTGAGTCTTTACTCAACTTCACACCTTGCAACACAGACAAGAACTTCTTCTTTGACTGTTCCATATTGAACTACTTCCAAATCTTGTCAAGGTATGTACTCATTGAAAATATATCAAGCATCTTGATCTATCTTTATAGATCTTGATGCTCAATATGTAAGTAGCTTCACCGAGGTCTTTCTTTGAAAAACTCCTTTCAAACATTCCTTTATGCTTTCCAGAAAATTCTACATTACTTCCGATCAACAATATGTCATTCACATATACTTATCAGAAATGTTGTAGTGCTCCCACTCACTTTCTTGTAAATACAGGCTTCACCGCAAGTTTGTGTAAAACTATATGCTTTAATCACTTTATCAAAGCATATATTCCAACTCTGAGATGCTTGCACCACTCCATAGATGGATCGCTGGAGCTTGCTCACTTTGTTAGTACCATTAGGATCGACAAAACCTTCTGGTTGCATCATATACAACTCTTCTTTAAGAAATCCATTAAGGAATGCAGTTTGACATCCATTTGCCAGATTTCATAAAATGCGGCAACTGCTAACATGATTCGGCCAGACTTTTAAGCATCGATACGAGTGAGAAAATCTCATCGTAGTCAACACCTTGAACTTGTCGAAAAAAAATTTGCGACAATTCGAGTTTTGTAGATAGTAACACTACTATTAGTGTCCGTCTTCCTCTTGACGATCCATTTATTCTCAATGACTCACCGATCATCGGGCAAGTCAATCAAAGTCCATACTTTGTTCTCATACATGGATCCCATATCAGATTTCATGGCCTCTAGCCATTTTGCGGAACTGGGCTCATCATCGCTTCCTTATAGTTCATAGGTTCGTCATGGTCTAGTAGCATGACTTCCAAAATAGGATTACCGTACCACGCAGGTGCAGACCGTACTCTGGTTGTCCTACGAGGTTCGGTAGTAACTTTATCTGAAGTTTCATGATCATCATCATTAGCTTCCTCACTAATTGGTGTAGGAATCACTGGAACTGATTTCTATGATGAACTACTTTCCAATTTGGGAGAAGGTACAATTACCTCATCAAGTTCTAATTTCCTCCCACTCACTTCTTACGAGAGAAACTCCTTCTCTAGAAAGGATCCATTCTTGGCAACAAAATATCTTGCCTTCGGATCTGTGATAGAAGGTGTACCCAACAGTTTATTTTGGGTATCCTATGAAGACACACTACTCCCATTAAGGCCTAATACGAATTCCCGTAACTCTCCGGTATTGCAAAAAATACCCGAATGACTCGGAACCTTTCTAATGTCCGAATATAGCCTTCCAATATATCGATCTTTACGTCTCGACCATTTCGAGACTCATTGTCATGTTCGTGATCACATCCGGGACTCCGAACAAACTTTGTTCATCAAATCACATAACTCATAATACAAATCATCACAGAACGTTAAGCGTGCGGACCCTACGGGTTCGAGAACTATGTAGACATGACCGAGACTCATCTCGGGTCAATAACCAATAGCGGAACCTGGATGCTCATATTGTTTCCTACATATTCTATGAAGATCTTTATTGGTCAAACCGCATAACAACATATTTTGTTCCCTTTGTCATCGGTATGTTACTTGCCCGAGATTCGTTCGTCGTATCTCAACACCTAGTTCAATCTCGTTACCGGCAAGTCTCTTTACTCGTTTCGTAATGCATCATCCCACAACTAACTCATTAGTCACATTGCTTGCAAGGCTTACAGTGATGTGCATTACCGAGAGGGCCCAAAGATACCTCTCCGATAGACGGAGTGACGAATCCTAATCTCGATCTATGCCAACTCAACAAACACCATTGGGGACACCTGTAGAGCATCTTTATAATCACCCAGTTATGTTGTGACGTTTGATAGCACACAAGGTGTTCCTCCGGTATTCGGGAGTTGCATAATATCATAGTCAAAGGAACATGTATAAGTCATGAAGAAAGCAATAGTAATAAAACTGAATGATCATTATGATAAGCTAACGGATGGGTCTTGTCCATCACATCATTCTCTTATGATGTGATCCCATTCATCAAATGACAACACATGTCCATGGCTAGGAAACTTAACCATCTTTGATTAACGAGCTAGTCAAGTAGAGGCATAATAGGGACACTCTATTTGTCTATGTATTCACACATGTACTAAGTTTCCGGTTAATACAATTCTAGCATGAATAATAAACATTTATCATGATATACGGAAATATAAATAACAACTTTATTATTGCCTCTAG
>NC_041392.1:666778349-666873914 GCF_002162155.2 Triticum dicoccoides | reverse complement strand
GGCAGGCCAGAGAGGCATATATCTCACCAAGATGGATCGTAAAACAGACCAAGAATAATCCACCTTGGTCGTACAACCTCTCTCTTGTTGTTGGTCAAAGTTATGGCCGTTCATGTGACCCCGGAGATGGGCAAGCTCGCCAATAATCACGCAAGTAGCTAGTCCCCGAAGACAACCACTGCATGCGTGTGGACCAAACATATGTATGGAGAGGTGTGTTTTTGAGTAACAATGGAACAACTTTGATGTGGCACCGTGATTTCGAACTAGAAATCCCCAGACTGAGTGAGGGCTAGGTTGACGATGCAAATGTATGTTACACAACACTTCAAGCCAGCGACAGGGATTCATGCATGCATGCGTGCATAGTATATGCGCTCAAACTTAATTAGGCCTGAATCTCACCATGACCTATACTACGATAACACGAACCAAATGAAGAATCTGCCATGGTAAACCTATCTTGTTGTTGGTCAGGTGATCATGGATGCCCACGCGGGGCCACGAATATATAGGCTTGTTGCCGATAACCACGTGAGGGAGTGTACCATTCGAAGGCAACCACTACATGCATATGTATGGAGGTGATGTGTGCATGCATGTTTGAATACACAACATTGATGTGGCACATGTGTCAAAAATCATACACTAGTTCCCCACACAGAGCGAGATCGGTTCATGATGTGTCGTTGTACTAGCCTCTTCGACTCGATGGGAGGGATTCATGCATACACATGCATGTGTGTGTGCTCAAGCTGCATCATGCATGTCATCCCAGAGCAAAAATAATAATCCCCTCCTAAGTCAAATTAACCCGTCTTGTTGTTAGGCAAAAAGTAGTGATGAACCAAGCGGGCCCACAAATGTAAAGCATCGATATCGCTGATAACCGCTTAAGTGGGTGCGAGAGGACAACCACCACCGCTTTTCATGTGGGCCAAACATATATATGTTGAATATCCAAAATGCACAACTTTGATGTGCCACATGCCTCAAAAACCGTAAACCATGCACCCACACGGATCGAGGTTCATATCAAGCATACTACATATGATGGTCCCCTTCCCCCCTCTTCACCGCATACTATATGCTCCTGCCATAATATATGTAACCCAAAAGAATCCTCATCGATGGTGAAATTAATTGACATCTCCCGATGTAGGTCAAAGTGATGCATGCATGCATCAACGATGGTCTCGTGGGCCCACAGATGGAAGCGTCACACGTGAGTGTCCTAGCTAGGATATGCAAGTGGCCCAAAAAGGTGTTGTGTGATGTTTGAACAACCAATTTCACAATATTGATGTGGCACGTGCCTCGGAAACTAAAAAGGCCCGACACTGAGTGAGGTGTACTTGTCACGGATGCGTACGTATAGTATATATGCTAGTCCCCTCTCACCTCTTCGACGCGTACTATATACCAGCATAACACAAACAAAAAAGATTCTACCTTGCTGGTAAAATTAACCTCACTGCCGGCTATTCGTCAAAGTGATGGACGACGACCTCGCGGGCCCACAGAAAGCATCACATGCGAGTATCGAGTGTCGTGTAGGACAACTATCGACTGCATGTGGCCAAAACATTTATGTATGACAGGGTTGTGTAATGTTTTAAATAACGAGTTCACGACTCTGATGTGGCACCGGCCTTCCTAACAAAACGGCCAACCCACACGATGGCTCACAACTCGTAGTGTACCGCGAGCCACCCGCCACCCCCAGACACTCACACCCACACACACACCGCGAATCTACCGCAACTATGATGCATGTTAAATTAATTATCCCACGGTGAACATACATGTTACCAAATGAGGGACGTTTTAATTTCAAAAAAATCACAGAGATCATTAAGACGTTTTAGTACATTGATTAATTTTCTACGGGTATAATGTGCAAAAATCAAATTTAAGCTACATGCACACGTGACAGTGCACCTAAATGGATTGCAAAAACACATGTGTCTCACTGGGTGCATGTTTGCTCCCCGTGCAACAAATTTCAAACATTGAGAATCTTGATTTTTAAATTCTAGTACATCCAAAACTTATTTGAAGTTCATGAAACTTATTGTGTTGTAATATGAACACCAATACAAAGTGGCATTGTACTTTTTTTGTCAAATTTGAGACCAGTTTTGATGTAATCTTTATCTAATTACAGATGGGAGATTATTCATAATTGGGAACCAATATCCCAAATGGATTATTTATTCGAACCGTGAGCGTTAGACAAACAATGGATACATGCCATGCTTTGGTTAAGCAATAAAGCGGTAGCATTAATCATCTAAATAGAAAAACATTATACGTGCCGCCGCGCGACCCGTGTGGCGTGCGAGCAGCCGTGAGTTGACGGGACGCGTCCGCCATGCAGGCAGACGGGGAGGCATGCATGCAGGTGTGTGAATTGACAGAGGCGTGCTCGCTGCGCAGTGTCATCGGGAGGCCTGCGAGTAGCTGTGTGAAACTTTGGTAGGCATGCTAGCAGTCCGGTGCGCAGGCTCACTGGGAGGCGAACCATCGGTTTGACCGCCACCCGCCTCTCTCCCACAACTCCCACTACTCCATATTAATGGTGCGCCCGAGCGGCCGCACCCCCCATCATCGCTACACACACACAATCCTCTCTCTCCGCTTGCATCCTCGACGCCACTCTCAGTCCTCAAAGCCATCAGTGTATGAGCATGCCGCCGAAGCGCCTCATCAGCGGGAGTGGCGATGCCAGGTCTGCTAAAGCATCGGATGTAACACCCACGATGCGGCTTTATCTCCCACGTGTCGGGGCACGACTTAGAGGCATAGCCGCATGGTAGGTTTGTCGCAAGAGGGGTAATCTTCACACAATCCCATGTACTGAATAAGAAAGGGATAAAGAGTTGGCTTACAATCGCCACTTCACACAATACATAAATAATCCATACATCAGCCAGAATACAATCAAGGTCTGACTACGGAACCAAAATAAAAGAAGACAACCCCAAATGCTAGATCCCCAGTTGTCCCAACTGGGCACCACTACTGATTAACCGGAAAAGACACATAACAACGATCAAGATCTTCATCGAGCTCCCACTTGAGCTCGGGTGCGTCACCTGCACTGGTATCGTCGGCACCTGCAACTATTTGGAAGTATCTATGGGTCACGAGGACTCAGCAATCTCATACCCGCGAGATCAAGACTATTTAGCTTATGGGTAGGAAAGGGTAGTGAGGTGGAGCTGCAGCAAGCACTAAGCATATATGGTGGCTAACTTACGCAAATAAGAGCGAGAAGAGAAGCAACGCAACGGTCGTGAACTAGAAGTGATCAAGAAGTGATCCTGAAGCTACTTACGTTCAAGCATAACACAAGAACCGTGTTCACTTCCTGGACTCCGCCAAGAAGAGATCATCACAGCTACACACGCGGTTGATTCATTTTAGTTAAGTTAAGTGTCATGTTCTCTACAACCGGATATTAACAAATTCCCATCTGCCACATAACCGCGGGCACGGCTTTCGAAAGTTCAAACCCTGCAGGGGTGTCCCAACTTAGCCCATCACAAGCTCTCACGGTCAATGAAGGATATTCCTTCTCCTAGGAAGACCCGATCAAACTCGGAATCCCGGTTACAAGACATTTCAACAATGGTAAAACAAGACCAGCAAGGCCGCCCGATGCGCCGGCATCCCGATAGGAGCTGCACATATCTCGTTCTCAGGGAAACACCGGATGAACACTACGTACAGCTAAAACCAGCCCTCAAGTTTCCCCGAGGTGGCACCGCAAGTGGATCTGGTTCGGACCAACACTTAGAGAAGCACTTGCCGGGGGGGTTAAAATAAAGATGACCCTCGAGAGCGCAACTCCCAAGGGAAAAGTATAGGTGGTGGTGAGGCAAATGGTAAAACCAAGGTTGGGCCTTGCTGGAGGAGTTTTATTCAAAGCGAGCTGTCAAGGGGTCCCCATAACACCCAACCGCGTAAGGAATGCAAAATCAAGGAACATAACACCGGTATGACAGAAACTAGGGCGGCAAGAGTGGAACAAAACACCAGGCATAAGGCCGAGCCTTCCACCCTTTACCAAGTATGTAGATGCATTAAAGTAAATAAGATATAATAATGATATCCCAACAATATCCATGTTCCAACATGGAACAAGCTTCACCTTCACCTACAACCAACAACGCTATAAGAGGGGCTGAGCAAAAGCGATAACATAGCCAAACATAGGTTTTCTAGGAAAAGTGGGTTAGAGGCTTGACATGCCAATATGAGAGGCATGATATAGCAAGTGGTAGGTAGCGCGGCATAGCAATAGAGCGATCAACTAGCAAGCAAAGATAGAAGTGATTTCGAGGGTATGTTCATCTTTCCTGAGATCCCGCAAGGAAGAAGAACGAGTCCATGAAGAAGACAAATGTACGTAGTCCAACGGATCCTCACAACCCCGGAACGAAACCGAAGCTAACAAGAGAAGCAACCCGGAAAGAAGAAAACAACATAGTAAACAACCATCACATAAACATGGCATGATGCGCAACCAAGTATGATGCATGTCCGGTTTACTGAGGCATGGCATGGCAAAGTGCAACAAGCAATACTACAAATTAAGTGGAGCTCAATATGCAACGAGTTGCATATTGATGAAACACCACATTCATTTATTTAGTTCTCTCCCGTTTATGTACCCAACAATATTAAATGTTGTTAAACATCGCCAAGATGTGAAACATAACTAAATTAACTATTTAGGCAAGTTTAAATGAGGCCGGAAATAACAAACAACAATTCCGGTAAATCCCCATATGTCATTTAGCAATTTGATGCAACAACAAATTTAAACATTTAAATGTTGTTATCATGATGTGAATGACATAAACAAGTTATATGCAACTTCTGAAAATGTTGCCATGAGCATTTGTCATCATGGCGGAAACAAAAGGGGTGCCACGGCAACGAAAACGAAAATGGTGCCATTGCAATGTTCCGGTTCTGGTAACTCGATTGAGATACCAATGCAAAGGAGAAGTGTGCGGATGCGTGCAAAAGATGGTGGGGCGCTCCCGGATACCGGGTGTCCCATGAGTCGATGGCATGGAAGCGAGAGACACTACAAACACGGTGCAGGCAAAGGGGTGCATCTCATACAACACAAGCAAGCATTCGTTCTCGGACAGTCGTCTCGAGGTTATACCTTTGAAGCGTGCGTTTTCGGATGGTTCAGGTTCGATGTTAGCGGAAGTAGTGGTTCCCGGTTCAGAGGGGGACTTGACGAATCCGAGTCCTTCGGGGTCCGACGGTAGTGGTTCACGTTCTTAGTACATGCAAGCACCCCGGTATAAACGAGATGTACAAGGAACGATAAAGATCAATTACGACAACACTCCGGTTGGAAAAGGAAGGCATAGCATATGAACTTGGCAAAATGAAGGCAATTGGATGAGAGTCCGGTTAGAAGAGGAATGATAGACATAACACTCCGGTTAAAACAAGATAAAGAAGGAATAATAATGATATAATTTGGACAACACTCCGACTATAAATGGGAGGAATTGAACATAATCTTGACAAAACAAGATGATGGGTCGAAGAGAGCAACATCACAATTGTCGGAGTAAATAGCCATGGGTAGCCTAGCCGGCTTCCCCTGGCCCTTCTGAAAAATTTACGAGCCCATTCGGCTCTCAAGAATCCAAGACGTGGGGCCGCCTTCCCCTTGCTGGCTGTCACCCAGGCCGGCTTTCGGAAGGCGACCCGACTTCAGCCCTCACGAAGAAAGTCACGGGAGGACCGATTTCGAGAAGCCGGCCGCGAGGAGGCCGACTCCAAGAAGCCGGCTCCCATAAAGCGGTCGAGACCGTACCCTCAAAGTTTGCATCCACCTAACGGCGATGAGACGGGGCGTGGCTACAGTGAAGCCTGCCACCCCCGAATCCCGGAGCACGACCGGCACAGTGCGTCGTATGGGTGGCCATGACCCGCCCGGCGCAACACTGTTGCCACGTTGACGCTGACGCCATCCATGATGGGCGGCCAGTACGGCCCACAGGCGGTGGGCCCCTTCGGGCAGAGAGACACCCGAAGGCGGCCACACCTCCCCCAGTCGGCCCAAGAGAGAGCCGGCTCCCCGCAGCCGGCTTGCCATCTTCCTCGAAGGAGACGCCCCATTAAGGAGACAAGACGCGGTGAGGCTACAGTAATCGCCCGCCAGGCGGCGGTACTGTAGCCACGCCTACCACGACGAAGCCCACGTCATCAGAATAGAGCAACAATAACCAGCCACTGACCGGGCCCTGGACAGTGGGCCTGCCTTTCGACCGAGGAGCTGGCAGCCGGCGGGACCCACCAGTCGGCGGGCCCCAGCGGCCGGCACAGAAGCCTGCGAGCGCAGTTCCAGACGGCTGGGCCCCGCGCCCAGTCGGATTACCATTGTACCCCCGGGGGGTAGGCCTATATAAACCCCCCGGGACACCCATGCAAAGGGTTCGACCCCTAGCTAGTTTTAGACACCATACAAGGAGAAGAAGCAAGCTAGCCGTGCCCTTCTTCCTCCTCCCACCAAACAGCTCAAGGAGCATTGTGTAGCTACTTGTCATTCTAGTGATCATGCGGAGACCCCGCAGAGCAGCAGTAGGGGTGTTATCTCCACGGAGAGCCCCGAAGCTGGGTAAGATCCGCCGGCGTGCATGTCTTTGCCTCATCCCGTTTCCAGGCACCGGCGATGTCTTACTGGCTCCCACAATGATAAGCCACCCGTTGGCATATGTCGCACCTACCACCCGACATTTGGCGCCCACCGTGGGGCCAGGTGCACCGTCGTCCGGAGACCTATTCTGGACGGGAACCCTCTTCCTCCCTAGCGAGCGTAGCCAGCCCGGCACGCCCGATGGCGCTTGCCACGACGCGCTGCAAGGCGTCACCAGCATCTGCGCGGCGAGCAGCCTCGCCGATCTCCTCGGCGAAACCCGCATCTCCAACGAGCTCGCCTCTGATGCGGGCACCGACCACCTCGCCAACCTCCTCGGCCAGCTCCATGTCTCCAGCGAGCCCGCTGTGGATCTGGAGTCGGTTGGCTCCACCGACCTGATGCCTGTCGACTCCGACACGGCCTCCTTCGACACCTTCCCCACCAACGTCGTGATCTACAACGACCCGCTTCCTCGGACCAACGGCCGCGATACTGTCACCACCGAGGTGATGGTCATCGGCCACGGCGGCCCGGCCGACGAGAGCGCCCACGACGCCCCGCACGCGGCGGCCCACGACTTGTCCGTCACCCTCCCGGCTGACGCCGACGACGAAGCACTGGAGGCACGCTGCCTCGCCCTCCTCGCAGAGGGCCGGAGGCTGGCTTCCGTGAGACGCCTCACTGAGGCCTACCAGCGCGAAGCAGACTGCACCGCCTTCGGCACGCTGGCCCCGGGCGGGCCAAGCCGGGCCAGCGTTGTCAAGAAACGCGGCGCCGTCATCACCGACACGCTGGGAGTCGACCGCCCAGTCTATGCCACTCCGCTCGAGAACCTGCGTGCCACCCAGGAGGCCGTGGACGAGTTGGACGGCTTGGAGGCCGAAGAACTCCCCCACATGACCCGGCGCATCCAGCAGCTGATTGACGAGGCCGCACAATGGCACGAAGGCGACGCCCGCGCGAGAAGCCCTCCCCCGCGCCGAGATCACGGCGCGACGTCCCGGACACCGACTACGAGAAACACCCGTGCACGGCGCGAGAAAGAGCCAGCAGCCAGCTGAAGCCAGACCCGAATCTCCATCGAGCGAGACGCGGACGGCCATCCCCAAGCCATGGAATGGTGGGGCAACCCGCCTCCGCCTCGAGCCCGTGGAGAGAGATATCCCACCCTGCCACCAGTGGCGCACCCGACTCTCAGCGGCCGACTAGGTCGCCGCGAATGAGTCGGCGAGAACGACGCCCGCCATCGGATCGACCGCCTGGCGCGATCCCTGGCGCTGGAAGAAGAAGACGATGTCGGCCCGCCTTGCTTCGGCCCCGCATCCGCGACGAGCCTTTCCCCAAAGGGTTCTTGCTCCCAAGAGACACGCCCAAGTACAACGGCTCCGTGAAGCCGGAAGATTGGTTGATCGACTATTCCACGGTGGTCAGCATAGCCAACGGCAGCCGGCGCGTTGCCGTGAAGTACGTGCCCCTCATGCTGCAAGGCATGGCGCGGACATGGCTCAACAGCCTCAAGCCTCTCAGCATCAACAGCTGGCTAGATTTCACCGAAGCTTTCATCCGCAACTTCACCAGCACCTACAAGCGGGCTCCCAAGCCCAGGCAGCTCTCCCTGTGCGTACAGGGCCCAGTCGAGTCCACTCGCGACTACCTCACGCGCTGGGCCGAGCTTCGCAATTATTGCGAGGGGGTGCACGAGGTGCAAGCCATCGAATACTTCACTGCCGGATGCCGACAAGGCACCCTCCTCAAGCACAAGCTCCTCTGCGACGAGTCGACTACCCTCGACGAGCTGCTGGACATAGCAGACAAATACGCCACCGCCGACTCTTCGATGAAGACCGAGCTCCGGGTAGACGCGTCGGGAAAGTACTCAACCCGGCGCCCAAGACGCCGGCAGGGGATTCCGGCCAGCGCCCACACCCGAACGACCACAAGCGCAAGGGCCCTGCGCCGCCTCCCGCCAGCCGGCAGGTGGCCATGGTCGAAGACGCGCCGCCTGAAGGGCGGCCCGCGCCCAAGAAGCCCAAGGGCGGCCGGCCGGCTTGGCAGCCGGCTTTCTCCTACGAGCAAACTCTCGACGCCCCGTGCAAATTCCATAGCGGCGCAAAGCCATCCAACCACACAACCCGGAAGTGCCATTGGCTCACCCGAATCTCTAAAGGCGAGGGGCTCGCGCCGCCTCCACCTGCCGGCCCGCCGCCTCCGGCCGCTCGGCCCGCAGTCGGAGCCGTGCACGACGATTTCCCCGACGAGCAAGCAACCTACATCGTCTTTACAAGCCAGCTCGAAGACCGGCGCGGCAAACGCCGAGAGCACCAGGAAGTCAGCGTTGTCGCTGCCAACCCCGCCGGACACATGCATTGGCCAAAAAAACCCATCAGCTGGAGCCGGGCCGACCACCCAGAGGTGATGCCGTCTCCCGGCTCTTACGCGTTGGTCCTGGAAGACACCCTCGCGACGGATAGACGCGCTGCCACTTCTCCCGCGTGCTGATAGACGGCGGGAGCAGCATCAACATCCTGTACCGTGATACCCTGGAGAAGCTAAATGTCAAGACGAAGCAGCTCATGCCTACTCGGACAGTGTTTCAGGGCATCGTACCCGGCTTGTCCTGCGCCCCCATTGGCAAGATCAAGATTGATGTACTCTTTGGGACAAGGAGCATTTCCGCCGGGAAGCAATCTGGTTTGAAGTGGTGGACCTGGAGAGCCCCTACCACGCGTTGCTTGGCCGACCCGCCTTGGCCAGGTTCATGGCAGTTCCCCACTATGCATACCTCAAGATGAAGATACCAAGCTCCAAGGGCGTCATCACCGTAGCCGGCGATTACAAGAAGTCTTCGGAGTGCGCTGCCGCCAGCAGCCGGCTGGCCGAGTCCCTTGTGATCGCCGAAGAGAAGAAGATGTTGGACCGGGTCGTGGCCATGGCCAGCAAGCAGCCGAACCAGTCCCCCGACCCCAAGGAGTATGATGCCCAAGGATCTTTCCAGACGGCCAAAGAAACCAAGAAGGTACCCCTTGACCCCGAGCACCCCGAGAGGTTTGCCATCATCGGGGCGAGCCTGAATAGCAAATAGGAAGGCGAGCTCGCCGATTTCCTCCATGAGAATCGGGACATCTTTGCATGGTCCCCCAAGGACATGCCGGGTGTTCTGAAGGAATTCGCCGAGCACAAACTACACGTCCGGGAAGACGCGAAACCATTCAAGCAGCCCCTTCACCGACTATCAGAGGAAAAGAGAAAGATTGTAGGGGAGGAGATAGCCCGGCTTCTGGCAGCCGGCTTCATCATGGAAGTCTTCTTTCCAGAGTGGCTTGCCAACCCGGTCCTCGTGTTAAAGAAGAACAACAAGTGGCGCATGTGTATAGACTACACAAGCCTCAACAAGGCCTGCCCTAAAGATCCCTTTACCCTGCCGAGGATTGACCAAGTGATAGACTCCACGGCCGGATGCGAGCTGTTGAGTTTCTTGGATGCTTACTCAGGATATCACCAGATAAAGCTAGACCCGGCTGACCGCCTGAAGACCGCCTTCATCACGCCATTTGGAGCCTTCTGCTACCTGACTATGACATTCGGCTTGAGAAATGCCGGTGCCACTTTTCAGCGTTGCATGCAGAAGTGCCTCCTCAAGCAACTCGGCAGGAACGCTCATGTATATGTGGACGACATTGTGCTGAAGACGGAGAAGCGCGGCACCTTGCTGGAAGACCTCAAAGAAACATTTGAGAACCTACGCCGTTTCCAAATCAAGCTCAACCCCGAGAAATGCCTGTTCAGAGTGCCAGCCGGCCAGCTCCTAGGCTTCCTGGTCTCCGAACGCGGCATCGAATGCAACCCAGTGAAGATCAAGGCCATCGAGAGAATGGCGATCCCCACCAAGCTTCGAGAAATCCAGAAGTTCACCAGATGCTTGGCCTCCTTGAACCGCTTCATTAGTCGGCTCGGAGAGAAATCTCTCCCTCTCTACCGCCTCATGAAGAAGAACACTCACTTCGAGTGGAACGACCAGGCCGACCAAGCTTTTCACGAGCTGAAGAAGATTCTAGCCACGCCGCCTGTCCTAGCGGCGCCGACTGAGAAAGAGCCCATGCTCCTTTACATTGCCGCAACCAGCTGGGTGGTCAGCACCGTCATCGTAGTCCAACGCCCAGAAGAAGGCCGAGCCCAGCCGGTCCAGAAGCCGGTGTATTATTTGAGCGAGGTGCTGTTCGCCTCAAAGCAGAACTACCCGCACTACCAGAAGATGTGTTACGGCGTGTACTTCACCGCCAAGAAGCTGAAGCCCTACTTTCAAGAGCATCCCGTCACAGTCGTATGCACCACCCCGCTGGCCGAGATCATAGGCAGCCGGGATGCATCCGGCCAGGTGGCGAAATGGGCCATCGAGCTGGCCCCTAACACGATCTTCTGCCAGCCCCGCACCGCCATCAAGTCCCAAGCACTGGCCAACTTCCTCGTCGACTGGGCCGAGACCCAGTACCTGCCGCCGGCTCCCGACTCCACCCATTGGCGCATGCACTTTGACGGGTCCAAGATGTGCACCGGCTTGGGAGCCGGCGTCGTCCTTACCTCTCCCAAAGGCGACAGGCTTAGATACACGCTGCAGATTCACTTTGCCGCCTCCAACAATGTAGCCGAGTACGAGGCACTCATACACGGGCTCCGGCTTGCCAAGGAACTCGGCATCCGCCAGATCCTATGTTATGGTGACTCGGACTTGGTGGTTCAGCAGTCATCCGGCGACTGGGACGCCAAGGACGCAAATATGGCAAGCTACCATTTCCTGGTTCAGCAACTCAGCGGATACTTTGAAGGATGCGAGTTCCTCCACGTACCGCGAGCCGACAACGAGCCAGCCGATGCCCTGGCTCGAATAGGCTCCACTCGGCAAGCAATACCGACCGGCGTCGCTCTACAACGCCTCCTCAAGCCGTGCATCAAGCCGTCTCCTGAGTCCGATTCCATCTTCGTACCGCCTGACCACGACGCAGCCGGGTCCGGCTCGAAGAACCAAGCAGGCGACCCCGGGACTTCAGTAGTCGGCCCGGGGACTTCGGCAACCGGCTCGGGGACTGCCACACCCGGCTCGGGGACTACAGTAGCCGGCCCGGGGACTGCACCAACACAACAGCCGACGGCCGACTCCAGCATTTCACCACCGAGCCCGCCCACCCTGGTGGCAGTAGCCACATTGGCAGTAGGAGAAGTCGCGGCTCCGTCATGGGCTCAGTCCATCCTCAACTTCCTGGTAAACCAAAATCTGCCGGCTGACGAAACAGAGGCAAGACAAGTCCAACGTCGAGCCAGAGCATACACAATCATCAACAGAGAACTCGTCAAGCGCAGTGTCACTGGAGTCCTCCAACGGTGCGTCGAGCAAGAGAAGGGCATTGCAATCCTCAGAGACATCCACCAAGGAGAATGCGGCCACCATGCGGCTTCAAGATCACTCGTCGCCAAAGCTTTCCACCATGGTTTCTTCTGGCCGACTGCTTTGGATGACGCCAAAGAATTAGTTAAATATTGCAAAGGGTGCCAACTCTTCGGCTCCACACAACACATGCTGGCTTCGGCACTCAAGACCATTCCCCTCACCTGGCCCTTCGCCGTTTGGGGATTGGACATGGTGGGGCCATTCAAGATGGTGCGCGGCGGCATGACGCATTTGCTCGTCGCCGTGGACAAATTCACCAAGTGGATTGAGGCAAAGCCGATCAAGAAGCTAAATGGGCCGACTGCTGTGACATTCATCGCAGACATAACAACTCGGTACGGCGTGCCACACAGCATCATCACCGACAATGGCACAAATTTTTCCAAAGGAGCCTTGGCACGTTTCTGCACAACACAAGGTATCCGGCTGGACTTAGCGTCCGTCACCCACCCGCAGTCAAACGGCCAGGTCGAGCGAGCCAACGGCCTCATCCTCTCCGGCATCAAGCCCCGACTGGTCGTACCACTGGAGCGTTCAGCCGGCTGTTGGCTCGATGAGCTGCCGGCTGTCCTCTGGAGTCTACGCACTACCCCAAACAAGTCAACTGGCTTCACTCCTTTCTTCCTCGTGTACGGTGCCGAGGCGATCATCCCAACCGACATCGAGTTCGACTCGCCCCGGGTAACCATGTACACGGAGGCGGAGGCCAAGGAAGCACGAGAAGACGGCGTCGACCTGCTGGAAGAAGGCCGGCTGTTAGCCCTCAGCCGGTCTGTCATCTACCAGCAGGGTTTGCGCCGCTACCACAGTCGGAAGGTCAGGCCAAGATCTTTCCAAGAGGGCGACCTTGTGCTCCGGCTGATCCAGCGAATAGCCGGCCAGCACAAGCTCTCGGCCCCTTGGGAGGGCCCCTTCGTCATCAGCAGAGCTCTAGGCAACGACTCCTACCACCTAATCGACGCGCAGAAGCCCAAGGCACGCAAGAGAGACGACTTCGGCAAGGAGTCGGAACGATCATGGAACGCCAACCTCCTTCAAAGATTTTACAGTTGAAATGCAGTATGTATCACGCTAACTTTTGTACTAAGTACGAGACAATAGACCCCCCTAGGAGGGCTCGGGGACTGCCATCTTTTATCTATGAATGAAAAGTATCATGCTTATGACCTTGTCTTTTCATTTACTTGTTCCGTCCGGCACCGGGTTCGACTCGTCGGCCCGGGGACTGGCCGACTGGAGTTATATTAGAAGTCCTACCTGCGGTCAGACAAGTAGTGTGCCGACACCCAGGCTTAGCTCTTGCCAAAGTCGCAGTTCGAAGAACCGGCTGCTCGGCTGGCAAGAGTCAAAAGCAGGAAAGAATGCGCACACGAAAAATGGCTAGGGACCAACGGACTAATATAACAAAAGCCGGTTTTCCGCCTACCACCGACCGACTACCAGAGTAGCCGGCCGGCCGGTTTCCATTCACTTCACTTCAATCCAAGAAAGCTCGAGTACTTGCCTCCCCAAAGAGGGAAGGCGGCAAAGGAAAAAGCCTAAGGATAAAAAGCATACGCGGATGGAAACCAAACATGCACATAATAATATTTACATAAAAGACCTCCAAGAGGCCAGCATTCAACATAGTTTGATACACCCCCAGTGGGTGGAACTGCGAAAGCTTAATAAAGATTGTTCAAAGGACAACAAGCAGGAAAAATAAGGACAGCAGGTCAAGCTGGCGGAGCGACTGACGAGCCGGGCTGGTCGGTGGAGACGGTTGTGCCGGCTGAAGGAGTGGCCGGCTGGCGAACCTCGGCTTGATCACCGCCTCCCGCAGAGTGCTCGCTTCCATGCGCCTCGTTGCTGGAGGCACGGTCAGCCTGAGGCCGGCCGGTTGTTCCACTAGCCGGCTCGACGTGTTCACCGTCCTCTTCCTCGTCATCTTCGCCCTCGTCGCTGGAGGCGATCTCCTCTGCCGAGTCCTCGCCCACCGCCGGATTCAGACCGAACCACTCCTCTGGCTGGGCAACGCCATCATCGTTGATTTCAGGCGCGAAGATGCTGATGTCGGTGCACTCGGTGATCGTTGAAGCACGCTGGGCGGTAGCCGGCCGCACCTCCTCCAGCTCCGCGACGGCCTCCAGCCGCCAAGTGCGCAGCTGCTCCAGGTCCAGCCCTGGGTACCAAGCGCGAACGAACTCCAACGCCCGCCCGGCTCCAAGACGGGCCGCCGACGCCTTCCAAGCTTCAAAGCGGCCGACTGCGACCTCCAACCAGTCGGCGGTCCGGCTTGGGGTGCGGGGGATCATCTCGCCGGGCCAGAGGGCGGCCAACACCTGTGCCCCGGCACGTTGGAGCCTGCGAAGCATCTGGTGAGCCGGCTCCAGCCGCGCTTGGACAGCCAAGAGCTGCTCCTCAAGTGTCCGATTCGCGTCCGGCGCGATGTTGACCCCCACCTGACGGCGCACCTCGCGATGGGCCTCGATGGTTTGGGCGGCGAAGGCGGAGTAGCCGGGAAAGTAGTCTGCACAAGAAAATAGGCAGCAACACAAGTCAGGCCAAAAGCCAAGCGGCAAGGGGCAGGAGAGGAGCAAGGAAGGCGGCTTACCGTCGATCAAGTCCTCGATGCGGCCGAAGCCTTCATCCAGCGCTTGCCGGGTCTCGGCCCAGCTCGCCGCCTCGGTCTCAAACTCCGCCTTCAGGGCGGCCTCGCTATCCTGCGCTTTCTGCAGGGCCGCCTTGTGGATCTCCTCCTGGTCGGCCAGCTTCTTGGCCAGGCGGTCACGCTCCTGAACCAAGGCAGCATACTCAGCATCCTTGGCGCGAAGGGCGGCCTATGCTTCGCCGAGCTCCCTCCTCAAGTCGGTGTTGGCCCCTGCAAGACCGAAAGACAAAGAGAAAAAACCAATAAGGAAAAGGTCGTCAAGGAAGATCCGACCCGACTGCTCAGCAGTCGGCCCGAATCTCGGGGACTACACCTAGTGGGTGCGCTGACGCGCCCCCACAGGAGACAGATAAGAACAAGCACTTACTTCGGCTGTTGGCCAGGTCGTCGGTCTTCCGACCCAACTCCTGAGCCTGGGAGTTGAAGGCGGCAGCATGGGAGTTATGATATTCCTGGAAGTTCAGACAGGAAGCAAAAATAAGGTAGTCGTCAGGAAAGATCCGACCCGACTGCTCAGCAGTCGGCCCGAATCTCGGGGACTACACCCAGTGGGTGCGCTGACGCGCCCCCACGGAAGAAATCAAGAGACCAGAGCGGCCAAGAATGAAAGACTCACCCGGATAGCGGCCCGCGTCGATAGGAACTCCTGGGTGTACTGCTGCAGCAGGGCGGCCTGAGCTTGAAGCCGGCTCCGGACCTCTTGAGCCGCCACATTCAGCTCGCCAGTCCCCCCGCTGGGAGTCCACTCGGACATGGCGGTGCTGGCCGCCTCCAGAGCCTCCGCCGACTGGTCGGCGCCCGCAACTCGGCGCAACTCTGGCGGAGCGGCGCCTCCCCCTGCGCGCCGACGCGTCACCGGCTGCACCTCGAGGATGGCTCCGACCTTCGGCTCACCCCCGGCTGTCTCCTCCGGCGCCGCTGACGATCGGCTGCCTTGGCCCGCTCCGGTTGGCGCTGCCGGTGGCGCTCTCTCCGCGAAGACCACGAGGTCCTCCCCCCTCTCCATCAGTGGCGGGTCTTGGACGATTTCCTCCGCCAGGGGCAATGGGGTGTCGGGGGCCACGGCTCGGAGGGGAATGGCGAGCAGCGGAGACTGGTTACGCGAACCCTCCGCCTCCGCCTCCGCGGTCGCCGCCTCCGCCTGGGCCTTGGCTGCCGCGTCGGCCCGCTCCTTCGCCGCCTGAGCGGCCGCCCGTTCCGCCGCCTCCCGCTCCTCCCACACCTCACGGGCGTTCCACTCCATGGCCTCCATGAGGTCGGTGCGGAGGTCCACGCGGCGGGGGCCTGAAGACCCTCCAGTCGGCCCAACCACGGAGCCGCCCGGGCCCCGCTCAAGGGAAAGTGGCGCCCTGTCCAGCAAGCGGAAAAAGGTTAGGAAGAATGTTCAAACAGAAGAAACAATGAAAAGCATGCGTCCAAGCAATCGATACCTTACGCTGAGACCGCCTGAGGCTGCTTCACCGCTTTGCGGATGCAGGCCGCCTTCGCGGCCGCCTCATCTCATTTGGTCGCCGCGGCCGAGGCCTTGGACTTCTTCGGCCGACTGCCGAAGAGGACTGACGCGGCCTGGCAATTTTGTGCGCCGCCGCTGGCAGCCGGCGCGGTGGACGAGCCCGCGCCTTGATGGTCGGCCGCCGGCTGGCGACGCGGGGCGACTTCGGCTTCCGCATCATCCGGCCAGTCCTCGAAGCTGGCGGTGAGCCCTGTGCCTCCGGGCTCGGTGTTGTCCCTCACGACGGCGTCTTCCATGGCAGCCGCCCCCAAATCCGGATCATCCACGTCGTCCACCGTACGGTCGGGGGCGTACTGGCGTTCTATCCCTGCTGCCCCAGTCGTCGGCGGAAGAAGGGGGTTCTGCTAAGAAGAACCAACTGATCAGAAGCCGGCCATCATGAAGCCGACTACCAACAAAGAGAAGAAAGAGAGGAAAGCTTACCACAGGCGGAGGGTTGGCGCGAGAATACGGCGTCTTACCGTATCGCCAGTCGTCGGCGAGATTGCAATTGGCGATGTAATTAACCATGAGTGACACCTCCGCATGAGGCATCTCCCTGGTGCTCAGCCGGCTTGGGTCGAAGCGGCCGCTCATCTGACATATCATGTGGGGCCGGCTTTGAAGAGGAAGTATCCGGCGCTCCACGAAGGCGGCCACCAAGTCGGCCCCGCGCAGGCCTTCTGACTGGATCATCACCCGAAGCCGGGAGACGGCAGCGTTCCCGGCCTGAGACAGGGACCTGGACTGGAAACTCCACGAGGGCTGCCTCCCAGCTGGCGGGCCGGCGACGTAAGCCGGCAGGTTGACGTGGTCCCCTTGCTGGGCGACATTCTTCACGTAGAAGTACGATTTCTGCCAGGTCTTCACCGACTGGATTAGGGGGATGGGCGGGAACGGATTGTTCTCGACTGACCTCCTCATGGCGATGTAGGCCCCGCAGGGGGCGGGCACGCCTGCAACGACGGTGCCGAGTTTGCTCTAGAAGAATTCTCCCCAGAGCTCCAGCGTGGGAAGCACCCCCAAGAAGCCTTCGCAGAGAGAGACGAAGGCCGACAGCAGCATCACCGCGTTGGGAGTGAGGTGATGCGGCTGAAGATTGTAGAACTCAAGGAAGGAGCGCAGGAATCCGCTCGCCGGAAGGCCGAAGCCGCGCAGGAAGTGTGAGCGGAAGAGGACCCGCTCGCCCTCCTCTGGTGCCAGCGAGATCTCCGTCTCCGGCGCCAGGCGGACCCGCACAAGGTTGGCGTCGGGCAGGCACCGAGTCTGGCGGAGGAACTCCACATGGTCCTCGTGGACGTTGGAGCCGTCCCACGAGCTCGACACCGCCATGGGAGCAAGACGATGTGGCGGCGTGGCGGCGCTGTGATGGGAAGCTACGGCGGCAGTAGGAAGAAGAAGGAAGACGAGGAGGGGCGGAGTGAGGGAGAGCGTGCGAACCTCTGCCTCTCCCCCTCCTCCCCCTACTTATAGGCTCACGCGGCGGAGCCGAGTAGGTGTGGCATGGGGGAACGTGGGGATCGATCGTGCCCACTCCCCCACGTCCCGCGTTTATTACGCCCTAACGGCGAAATAAAGTCGCCACAGGAAGGCGAGCGGTCCACCGAGGCCGCAGAAGATCAGCGCTCGGGCCGAGGCCTAGGAGTGGCGGGCCCGGGCCTGCGTCGGCGTCCCGTCGCGCGCGTGCACTGGCAGGTGTCCGCCGCCACGTGGCCCACGGGAGGGCCCGCGGTCGGCACGCGGGTCAACCACCATCCTGTCTGGAAGACACAGGAGCTCTCTGAAATCGGCATACACCAGCAAAGCCGGCTCCTCAGGGTAGGAAGCTGACCAAGCTTCTCGTCCCTCTGTCCGCCTCGAAGCTTGATCAGCTTCGGGGACTACTATCGGAGTAAATAGCCATGGGTAGCCTAGCCGGCTTCCCCTGGCCCTTATGAAAAAATTACGAGCCCGTCCGGCTCTCAAGAATCCAAGACGTGGGGCCGCCTTCCCCTTGCTGGCTGTCACCCAGGCCGACTTCCGGAAGGCGACCCGACTTCAGCCCTCACGAAGAAAGTCATGGGAGGACCGATTTCGAGAAGCCGGCCGCGAGGAGGCCGACTCCAAGAAGCCGGCTCCCATAAAGCGGTCGAGACCGTACCCTCAAAGTTTGCATCCACCTAACGGCGATGAGACGGGGCGTGGCTATAGTGAAGCCTGACACCCCCGAATCCCGGAGCACGACTGGCACAGTGCGCCGTATGGGTGGCCATGACCCGCCCGGCGCAACACTGTTGCCACGTTGACCCTGACGCCATCCATGATGGGCGGCCAGTACGGCCCACGGGCGGTGGGCCCCTTCGGGCAGAGAGACACCCGAAGGCGGCCACACCTCCCCCAGTCGGCCCAAGAGAGAGCCGGCTCCCCGCAGCCGGCTTGCCATCTTCCTCGAAGGAGATGCCCCATTAAGGAGACAAGATGCGGTGAGGCTACAGTAATCGCCCGCCAGGCGGCGGTACTGTAGCCACGCCTACCACGACGAAGCCAACGTCATCAGAATAGAGCAACAGTAACCAGCCACCAACCGGGCCCTGGAAAGTGGGGCCTGCCTGTCGACCGAGGAGCCGGCAGCCGGCGGGACCCACTAGTCGGCGGGCCCCAGCGGCCGGCGCAGAAGCCGGCGAGCGCAGTCACAAACGGCTGGGCCCCGTGCCCAATCGGATTACCATTGTACCCCCAGGGGGTAGGCCTATATAAACCCCCCGGGACACCCATGCAAAGGGTTCGACCCCTAGCTAGTTTTAGACACCATACAAGGAGAAGAAGCAAGCTAGCCGTGCCCTTCTTCCTCCTCCCACCAAACAGCTCAAGGAGCATTGTGTAGCTACTTGTCATTCTAGTGATCATGCGGAGACCCCGCAGAGCAGCAGTAGGGGTGTTATCTCCACGGAGAGCCCCGAAGCTGGGTAAGATCCGCCGGCGTGCATGTCTTGGCCTCATCCCGTTTCCAGGCACCGGCGATGTCTTACTGGCTCCCACAATGATAAGCCACCCGTTGGCATATGTCGCACCTACCACCCGACATTTGGCGCCCACCGTGGGGCCAGGTGCACCGTCGTCCGGAGACCTATTCTCGACGGGAACCCTCTTCCTCCCTAGCGAGCGTAGCCAGCCCGGCACGCCTGATGGCGCTTGCCACGACGCGCTGCAAGGCGTCACCAGCATCTGCGCGGCGAGCAGCCTCGTCGATCTCCTCGGCGAAACCCGCATCTCCGACGAGCTCGCCTCTGATGCGGGCACCGACAACCTCGCCAACCTCCTCGGCCAGCTCCATGTCTCCAGCGAGCCCGCTGTGGATCTAGAGTCGGTTGGCTCCACCGACCTGATGCCTGTTGACTCCGACACGGCCTCCTTCGACACCTTCCCCACCAACGTCGTGATCTACAACGACCCGCTTCCTCGGACCAACGGCCGCGATACTGTCACCACCGAGGTGATGGTCATCGGCCACGGCGGCCCGGCCGACGAGAGCGCCCACGACGCCCCGCACGCGACGGCCCACGACTTGTCCGTCCCCCTCCCGGCTGACGCCGACGACGAAGCACTGGAGGCACGCCGCCTCGCCCTCCTCGCAGAGGGCCGGAGGCTGGCTTCCGTGAGACGCCTCACTGAGGCCGGCGTGCATGTCTTCGCCTCATCCCGTTTCCAGGCACCGGCGATGTCTTACTGGCTCCCACAATGATAAGCCACCCGTTGGCATATGTCGCACCTACCACCCGACAACAATGCCTCCTGAACAAATGTAAGAATGGAATCAAAAGGACGGAGGAGAAAACAACATCTTCTACCTCAAATGATCTTTAAAAAGCATCTTTAGGAGAAGCGTCGAACGGAGTTGTTGGAAAACCAACAACAAAAAGTGTAAGCTTGTTGTGGGCTTATGGAAAACATCTCGAAATCTTAGGGTGAAATTCTGCCACTAACGAAAACAATAGATAGGATTGATATCAACAAGGAGACGAGAAACTTATTTCACCACGAGGATAAATGAGAACTTGGGTCATTTATAAGCACCATAAATAGCAACAATCCTTAGGGAAAGTTTTAGGTGAAATATAACCCAAGATAACTCCAATGAAGAGATTGATGGGTTGCAAAGGATCTCATGAACGAATTGAAAATGATGGGTTTAAAATATGTCATTCCGGACAACTTATGAATCATGAAACACGAAGGGAAATTAACAAGGATGACATAACACCATCTCAAGAGATAAGGTAGGAAGAAATGCACGATGAAGAATACTTGAACTCCTCAAAACAAAACATGTGTTGAGCACCCTGTTTAATTTTGAGTATAGCTTGGCGGATCTTAGCTTTGAGAGAAAACTTGAAGAACAATTGAAGAATGAAAGGAATCCTTGATGAACCACCATGTAGAGCCTCCATGAAGAACTCCGGATAGGAAATGATAACAAAAAAGAATTGAAGGTTTGAAGCGAACAAGTTTGAAGCCTTGCAATGATTAGATGGAGCTTCACAATGATATAATTGAGAGATCTTGGAACTCCGGGAAAGAAAAGATGAAGCATCTCGAACCGAGAATTTACTCATCGTTAACAAACTCCGGAAGAAAGAGTCAATCACTAGGATGAAGCAAGAATAAGAATTATGTTATGCGTATCCTTCACCAATTTAAATTTGTGACACGCAACGGATTTGACATACTACTTATTCTCATTGAAAAAAGGATTGAATAGAGATATTGCTCAACTTGGGAATGTCTTTGACGATCTAACGGAAGGATTTGAAACAACGAATAAATTGATATGATAAACAAAGGAAGAGGAATCTTGGAAGAACCCCCGTAAGAATTGAAAATGAACGAATAAATGATAAAGAAACACTAGGAAGAATTAGCAAATAAATGAAGATGCTTGAGAGAATTTAGATACAAGTGAACGAAGAGATCATGAACTGATTAGAGGATGTTTGAGCGATGCGCCGGTAAGATTTGGAGAACGAGAGCTGTAAGCTGGAATGAATAAATCTGAAATGATGGCCTTCAGAGAATCAAACTGAAAAGACTCTTGAAATGCTCCGGATGGGTGAAAAGAATTCTCACAATCAAAAACAAATATGAGAGGATGGCATGACGATAGAACCATGAATCTTTGGAAGAATGGGTAAGAATTTAAGAGGAGCTCTTCTTCGGTCTTTAAAATCCGAGAATGACGATGAGAAACACCACCTTGAATTGTTGAGGCACTCCAGAATGAAAAATAGAAAGGTTGAACCAACGATGCAAAGAATTTGAAAGATTTGGAGAAAGACATTTGATTGATGAAAGTTCATTTTTACGTCAAACTTTGAAAGAATTTGAGGATAGCTCTGGAAAAATTAAAAGAGTCAGGTAAGATCCTGGGAAAAGACCTGTGGGTTAGGGCCCACTCAAAAGAAACACCATTGAACGATTTAAAAGATAGATTGCGCCGGTTGAATTAAATGGCTTGAATGATATAACAACCTCGAAATAGGTTGAACGGATCTTGCATGAAAAGATGAGCCTTCTGACATATCTTCAACACTCTAGAACACACGAATAGCGAGAAGTGAATGATTAAGAGGTGCACCGGTGTGAGAAAGCATTCGAAAGGAGGAAAAGGGTATGATCGACAAAGCTTGAATTGAATCCACCGGAGAAGAAAAGAATGAAGAATAATGAGCTTGAAGCTCCGTTAATATCTTCCTGAGAATCACCGGATAAGAACATTGACAGAAAAGAATGGAGAGGCTTCCCATCAATAAAAGGATACTTGATTGAGAAATTGGAATCCTTGAAGAAAAAGGGTGGGTGGGCGGGAAAATAAAGACAACTTGGGGGCGGATGAAACGAACACTGTTGAGAGAACTTAGAATTGAACTTGCGGATGTTTAAAATGATTAGATGCACTTGAAGAGAAACACGCCGGATGAAAAAGAATTGACATGACAATCTCGATTATCATGAAGGATTAGTATTCACATAGAAATATGAGAGCACCGCTTTGGCAAGGTATGAAATCAACATTTGACTTTGAAGCAACTCGAATACCACAAACCAAAACAAAACAAAGGATTAGCTTGCAGAATAAGCCGGAAACAAACATATGATAGACCCCATATCGTATCATGTGTCTGTTGGAAGGATATCCTACGTGATACTTGAATTCCCACTTATAAACTCCTGAAACTTTTTGGTTATGCAATCAGGTGTTGGGGATACAGGGGAAGCATAATATCTCACCCAAAACAAGGAAATCCTACATCCAGCTATATCCATCCTTTAACACATAACCAAGAAACCTTCAGAAATCATTCACCTCAACCTTCGAAAAGCATCCGTTATACGATTTATGGCAATACTGACAAACTCCCACCCCAGTACTGGGTGGCATCGAGGTTATCTCACCAACATATGCATAAAAGAGATTTTAGATGTCGGCGAACTCAGGTATTCCAGAACTGCAACGATAAAATTGTGACGACATCACCTCAGAGCTCAACTCCCCGGGACACTGCCACAACCCCTAAATGTCAGGAGGCACCAAGAACAATGTTCTCGTCACAAGACTATCGGAACGATTCCAAGATACGCGCGTGATCCTAAAGAAATCATGAAATTTGAGGAGAGAAGAGTCAAAACTTCTACGTCAAGAGGCCTCACTAGAGCGACGAAGGGACTGAGGAGTAAAAAGAATCCCACTCTCCAATATATATAGTCCTAAGACTCAAAACATTTTGTTCTAGACTCAACAACGTTAGTGATTCAATCAAGCAGGGGGCTCCTACGTCGGGGAAGGCTCTGATTACCAACTTGTAACACCCACGATGCGGCTATATCTCCCACGTGTCGGGGCACGACTTAGAGGCATAGCCGCATGGTAGGTTTGTCGCAAGAGGGGTAATCTTCACATAATCCCATGTACTGAATAAGAAATGGATAAAGAGTTGGCTTACAATCGCCACTTCACACAATACATAAATAATCCATACATCAGCCAGAATACAGTCAAGGTCTGACTACGGAACCAAAATAAAAGAAGACAACCCCAAATGCTAGATCCTCGGTCGTCCCAACTGGGCACCACTACTGATTAACCAGAAAAGACACATAACAATGATCAAGATCTTCATCGAGCTCCCACTTGAGCTCGGTTGCGTCACCTGCACTGGTATCGTCGGTACCTGCAACTGTTTGGAAGTATCTGTGAGTCACGAGGACTCAGCAATCTCACACCCGCGAGATCAAGACTATTTAGCTTATGGGTAGTAAAGGGTAGTGAGGTGGAGCTGCAGCAAGCACTAAGCATATATGGTGGCTAACTTACGCAAATAAGAGCGAGAAGAGAAGCAACGCAACGGCCGTGAACTAGAAGTGATCAAGAAGTGATCCTGAAGCTACTTACGTTCAAGCATAACACAAGAACCGTGTTCACTTCCCGGACTCCGCCGAGAAGAGACCATCACAGCTACACACGCGGTTGATTCATTTTTAATTAAGTGAAGTGTCAAGTTCTTTACAACCGAATATTAACAAATTCCCATCTGCCACATAACCATGGGCATGGCTTTCGAAAGTTCAAACCCTGCATGGGTGTCCCAACTTAGCACATTACAAGCTCTCACGGTCAACGAAGGATATTCCTTCTCCCAGAAAGACCCGATCAAACTCGGAATCCCAGTTACAAGACATTTCAACAATGGTAAAACAAGACCAGCAAGACCGCTCGATGCGCCGACATCCCGATAGGAGCTGCACATATCTCGTTCTCAGGGCAACACCGGATGAACACTACGTACAGCTAAAACCAGCCCTCAAGTTTCCCTGAGGTGGCGCCGCAAGTGGATCTGGTTCGGACCAACACTTAGAGAAGCACTAGCCCGGGGGGGTTAAAATAAAGATGACCCCTCGAGAGCATGACTCCCAAGGGAAAAGTATAGGTGGTGATGAGGGAAATGGTAAAACCAAGGTTGGGCCTTGCTGGAGGAGTTTTATTCAAAACGAAATGTCAAGGGGTCCCCATAACACCCAACCGCGTAAGGAATGCAAAATCAAGGAACATAAAACCGGTATGACGGAAACTAGGGCGGCAAGAGTGGAACAAAACACCAGGCATAAGGCCAAGCCTTACACCCTTTACCAAGTATATAGATGCATTAAAGTAAATACGATATAATAATGATATCCCAACAATATCCATGTTCCAACATGGAATAAGCTTCACCTTCACCTGCAACTAACAACGCTATAAGAGGGGCTGAGCAAAAGCGGTAACGTAGCCAAACAACGGTTTGCTAGGAAAAGTGGGTTAGAGGCTTGACATGGCAATATGGGAGGCATGATATAGCAAGTGGTAGGTAGCGCGGCATAGCAATAGAGCGATCAACTAGCAAGCAAAGATAGAAGTGATTTCGAGGGTATGGTCATCTTGCATGAGATCCCGCAAGGAAGAAGAACGAGTCCATGAAGAAGACAAACAGGCGTAGTCGAATGGATCCTCACAACCCCGGAACGAAACCAAAGCTAACGAGAGAAGCAACCCGGAAAGAAGCAAACAACATAGTAAACAACCATCACATAAACATGGCATGATGCTCAACCAAGTATGATGCATGTCCGGTTTACTGAGGCATGGCATGTCAAAGTGCAACAAGCATAGTACAAATTAAGTGGAGCTCAATATGCAACGAGTTGCATATTGACGAAACACCACATTCATTTATTTAGTTCTCTCCCGTTTATGTACCCAACAATATTAAATGTTGTTAAACATGGCCATGATGTGAAACATAACTAAATTAACTATTTAGGCAAGTTTAAATGAGGCCGGAAATAACAAACGACAATTCCGATAAATCCCCATATGTCATTTAGCACTTTGATGCAACAACAAATTTAAACATTTAAATGTTGTTATCATGATGCGAATGACATAAACAAGTTATATGCAACTTCTGAAAATGTTGACATGATCATTTGTCATCGTGGCGGAAACAAAAGGGGTGCCACGGCAACGATAATAAAAACGGTGCCACGACAACGTTCCGGTTCCGATAACTCGATTGAGATACCGATGCAAAGGAAAAGTGTGCGGATGCGTGCAAAAGATGGTGGGGCGCTCCCGGATATCGGGTGTCCCATGAGTCGATGGCATGGAAGCGAGAGACTCTACTGACACGGTGCAAGCAAAGTGGTGCATCTCATACAACACAGGCAAGCATCCGTTCTCGGACAGTCGTCTCGGGGTTATACCTTTGAAACGTGCGTTTTTTCAAATGGTTCAGGTTCGATGTTAGCGGAAGTAGTGGTTCCCGGTTCGGAGGGGGACTTGACGAATCTGAGTCCTTCGGGGTTCGACGGTAGTGGTTCAAGTTCTTAGTCGCACAAGTTTCCGTCGATGTTCAGGGTCACTCGAGGAACTTGACGTCCATGGAGTCTTCGCGGTTCAACAGTACTTGACGTCCAAGTGGTCTCTAGGGTACTTGGCATTTGTGCTACCCGGGTGTTCGGCGCTTGAAGTTGTACATGGTCCACGAGTCGTTGATCGTTCGGGGTCCGACTTGCGGGTCTTGCCGACATGAAGTGGTACTTGGCAAGTTCGTGTAGTTGTACACATGTTGTAATCGAAGTTGACGGATCTGCGGGCTTTGGGCGTTGTGGTACTTGGCGCAATCCGAGACAATGGTACTTGACGAACCGGATACGGTCTTAGAGCCACGGTCTTAGCATCAACAGAAAGCGGAGGTGCACGAAGGGCGATGTGGTACGCTGCTGGAGCGCTTCCGAGCTGCTGCTCGCGGATCCCAAGGATGACAAGCAGGTGCGAGGCAGAGGAGGTAGCAGGAGTTGGCAGCTCCGGTGGAGGGAGCCGAGGAGCTCGAGGAGGACCGAGTGGAAGCATGGAGCTTCTGGTGTTTGCGGACGACGGGGACGACACAATATGGAGGGGCTCGGTGGTGCTGGCAGCGGGAAGTTCCGGCGACGCAGCAGGCGGAAGCGTGCAGGCGGGATTAGAGGAGAGGTAGAGGCGCCATGCTCCGGTGAGGCTGGTGACGCCGGTTCAGGCGACGAAATCGCAGGAGGTCGGCGAAGTTCGGGTGAGTCTGGAGCTCAAGGGGCGGTGGAGGCCATGGACGAAGCAGCAGGGCGGCGCCGGTGCTGAACGGCGAGGGCGAGGGGGATCTAGCGGAGCTCGGGCTCCCGGTGAGAAGGACGAACGGGGAGGAGGAGATCCGGGCGCGGGTCTAGCGGGGCTGCTCGAGGAGGAGTGGACGAGGCAGACTGCGGTGCTGTGGGATCGAGGGGTCTGCGCGAGCGCTAGGAGCGACGACGGGGAGAGGCGGCGGTGGAGGAAGGGATCGAGGGAGATGGGGAACGAGCAGGGTGCGGGCTAGGGTTAGAGTATTGGATGGCCTCCAGGGGATGGTTGGGCCGGCCTGGAGCAAATGGACGGCCTCGCTCGGCTTCCCAAGGAGCCGACTGGGCTTCCTCCTCTCTCTCTTTTCTGATTTACCTTTTTTCTTTTCTATTTATTGCATAAACATAAATAGAAAGAAAGTACAGAGGGTTTGGAATGGATGTGAGGAGAGAGGGACATATTTCTAGGAACCATGAAATATGCCCGATTTAATAAAAGTGGTTTGGGAGTTTTTAAGGACAGAAAAATAATTCAAGTTTGAATTAAAATTCAAAATTGAACCATTTTTGAACCCAACCAAAAAAACTTAAAATGATATGAATTTTGACAGAGGGGTTAAAGGAAAGGTGTATGGTTTATAGGAAAATAATGAACATTTATGGACGACAAAAAATGGCACTAGCAAAAATGAAAGGAATAATAAGGAAGAAGGCGGTGATGATACATGGGTAGATTTGAGAGAGATGGGAAGGGGTTGATATAAACGACAAGAATAGAGCAAGACAACATCATGAAGAATGCAAGGCACATGGTGATTATGATGAAATGAAAAATGGCAAGAGGCATGATGCAATGCAAACAATGATGACATGACAAGATGCAACACGCAAGCGAATGACAAGACAACAATAGCGAATAACTGGAATACACCTGGCACATCGGACTCGGGGCGTCACACCGGAGCATGGCATGGAGATGGAGATAGAGGTTGCCGTCACCGCCGGCGAGTTATCACTGTACCCTGACGTCGTCGATGGTGTCGAGCTTCCACAACCGGAGGCGGAGTTGCACATCGACTCCGACGACCACTCCGGCGACGACTCCGACGACGACGGACAGCTGGTTAGTCATCTATACCCATTTATGTGTCAATCAAATAGATCATAGGGTTTCTCTTGTTACTCCTGCCTCCCCCCTTTTTGGAATAGAAATCCTATGGTTATGTTCTCCCAATCCATAAAATCTGAGTAAGTTTCGTTAGATCCGTGTAGTGTATTGATTGGTTGAATGGTACATGTGATAAGTGATTAGTTGTTTCATCTATGCAAATGATTTCTGCTAGTAATCAGATTAGGTTTAGTGTTCATGCTAATAATTCCTAGCCAGGGCTTGACAATTGATTTTCATTGACCTACATATGTTTGTGTCATTATTTTCTTCAAGATTGGTCTGTACATAGACGACTGCGCTTAAAAATCGAACCATAATCTTTGGATATGTATAAATAAATAGCCATAAATTCCTAATCCTACTTCACGGCATGTAATCATTGATTCGATGCCAAATTTGTTTTACTATTTGTATAGGTGTTGTCTGACAATGTGGAAAGCGAGGATAAAGATGTCCATAGGAGGTACAATAGGCAAATCCCGAGGGAGCTTTATGCGGGAATGCATAACAGGGGTATTAGGACCTGGAACAACGGCTATGGATGCCCATTTTGCAACCATAAGCTTCATGACACGTATCTAAGTGTTCTGGTGCATGCAAGAGGATGGGCCTTTGGCTCCTTCAAGCAGAAGTATTCTCGCAAGGTGGTGCATGGCGCGTACGCCGAGTACCTGGAGAAGCTTCGGGATCGTGCCGACCTATGAGATGAGATGTGGGATGGATGGAACTATATATGTACGCTTGAGTATGCTTAATACTGTTGAACTATGTACTACTTATGGTTGAACTATGCTTATCTACGTGTACGCTTATTATCTATGTCTGAGTATGTTAAATATTTCACCAAATTTTGTTAAAATTACAACGGGGGACCAATAAACCAGGATGGAGATAGTACGCCAATCACACACGGTTCCCAAAATTGGAACAGTGTGCAATGACTTTCATTTTGCCTACTACGTCAATCACACACGGTTCACTCTAGCAAACTGCCGCCCCCAAAATTCTTTGTGGGACAGAAAACCCTCACCACCCAATTCAAAAAAAACCCTCACCATCCCCACGTCACAAAAAACCCTCACCCTGCCCGCCACCCCCTCGGCCCCTTCGATACGTTTCCCATTCACACCTGCACAAGCTCCTGCGCATCTATGCCATGGCACCGCCTATCATGGTGGTAAACAGTTAGCTCGCCGCCTGCCGCCGCCAGGCTGCCGGCAAAGCCCACCGCATTTCGCCACTTTCACTTGCAGCCGCCTATCATCATCGACTTTCTCGATGCTGCTCACGATCGACCCAGCTCCGCTCAGTTGGGGAATCTGTCGTACTGAGGGTTCATTCTTATGGACGAAAAGCTAACTAGTTTAACGAGATATTATCTCATCTCTTATCCCAGTTCATCTGCCCCCTTTAATCACCCGGCAGAAATAATCATGAATTCATTTTTATTCGAGCTAATTTGAGGGTTTTCTTTCATTCATAGAATCTACAGTGCGTCGATAGTTCAGGAATTTGCGACCGCCGCTAGAGATTCCATCTCTCCATACCAGATAACTTGAGCGCGTGCGGTATGTTCAATCTCACCCTAAATCGGTTTGCATGGCCTACTTTCCTAAACATATTCTAAATATTGCTAGATTTGGATAAAAGGTGCCACATGCACCATATACGTCTAAGGGGATTTCCCCCCTCTTCTTTCTCTATTAGGCAAATTAATGATGTATTGTTCTTTCGATTACTCTCATTTTTCCATGACATCATGTTTACCCTATCTATTTAATTATAGATTTTTGTCCTTCGATTTCAACTGATGCACAGTTCTTTCAATTTGGGCCCATATTTGCATGTTATCATATTTTCTTTAACAATCCTACCATTTTCTGTAGAACATCCCTCGCTATGCTACAGATTATGTAGTGCACAATTTTCCCTTTACATACATCAAGGCTCCACGGATGTCATACTACACACAAACCATGGATTTACAATTGTTACTACTGTAAGACTTGATCAACGTGGTGACTCTGTCGGATTTCAGGTTCCGGCAGACCCTTGAGGTTCGAACATTGGGGTGCGCACGGAGATCTCTCCCCTGCCGATCTACGTCCAATCTTCTCGCGTGATCTAAGCTGGAAACAACGAACAACACAAGCGACACGAGGTTTATACTGGTTCGGGCCACCATTGTGGTGTAATACCCTACTCCAGTGTGTGGTGTGGTGGATTGCCTCAAGGGCTGACGATGAACAGTACAAGGGAAGAACAGCCTCGCGAGAGGTGTTCTTGAGTTGGTGCGATGAACTGCTAGGGTGAGTTCGGTCGCCCCTCCCTCTCTCTCTGCTAGGGCTCTACCAGATTTCTAGATGTCCCTCTACTCTGTGTGGCTAGTTATACTAGTCGTTAACCCGTGCATTCGCACGGGCTAGTTATCTAATTTTATCTTTATAACCATATCGAGGTTTATTTTGTGGCAATAGTGTCACTATTTTTTCTTATTCGCGTATAAATATTTGACAGATTTGTGTGTTGGATGTTCACATAAACTTAATGATGAAAGTAGCATATTGAAAAACATAAAAGACTCGGTCTCTGACCTGGTCAAGTGAGAATCTTAAGTTAGCTCTGCTGAAATACATGACACGGTTGTACGGGGAGCTCTTTGCCGGTGCTTTTGGCTGATGGCAGAACGTGCAAGTACCTAAGCCAAGCTAAGTACCGGAAACACTTTTCATTGGATTGTTCCCTCCAGAAATCCATGTACGCGAGGCTCACTCTAATCAATTCTTGCCTTCTGCGCACACATAGATAGAACACACATGTAATGCCTGATGGATTCACATCTAGACATGCATGCACTTGAGGCACATGCTAATCGATTATCGCCTGCTGGAAACATATAAAACACACGTGTAATACAGGTTAATTCCACTTCTAGTGCCTTCTTTTTCACTATATTTCTGAACGGGTTGTTGCAATTTAGTACATGTATATATAGGCCAATAGCACATGTCTAAGTAGGATTAGGATTCTTATACTACGATCTGGAAGGCACATGTGTCATGCCTAATTCTAACATCTTGCTTTTCATTGCTGTGGAGAAGAAGAATCTTACTATCAATATTGTAGAAGAACTGGAAATACGGATCAAGATCATCTCGCTATCGAGCAAGATGCAGAGCAAGGCTGGTCAGTATCATGGGAAGGATTGGGATATATTTTCCATGCTGCTCATGGCGAGAAAAACCTATGTCTTGACTCGCATAGCTATATATATATATATATATGCGTTCATCTGCCATGGTATTCAAAGGCGAAATTACTATGTAGTGTAGAACATATGGCTGCATACCTCAACATGTTCCTATAAACCTTTTGATATTCAAGTTCAACCGACAGTGCTGCCTTGAGAAATCCCATGTTACCTCCATGCCCGTGACATCCATGGCATTGGGCCTCTGATGTTGTTGCTTTCTCAGGCCTAAGCCTTCCTCTCAGCAAGCTGCAACGGCCTACCGCTAGGGTACTGCGACATTGGTTGATTTAATTGATCGCTTGACTCATACTTGTGTGTTTCATGGCCATCAGTTCGTCGATGCAATTCTGTCTAGGCTCCAAACCTCAATCTGATCTGCCATTGCTATAACTGCATCAGATGCACTCAAACTCCAAGCAACAGAGGACACGGAGGCGCAGAGGCGACCAGTCCTCCTTGAGCCTTGTTTCATGGCCATCAGTTCGTCAATGCAATTTTGTCCAGGCTCAGAACCTCAATCTGACCTGCCATTGCTATAACTACGTCAGATGCACACGGAGATGTAGAGGCAACCAATCCTCCTTGAGCCGAGGCAACAAAGATTAATCAGGATGGCAGGGAGATCAAAAGAGGTGGCAGAGGAGATGGCCTTTTTTGTGGGCGAGGGAAGATGTGTTTCATGAGAGGAAGGAAGGAGAAAATAAAGAGATAAGGCGGAGGAAGGAGATTAATGAGGACGGGTCCAACGGTTATACATAGATCTATAGGTGGAGGCTAGTTTTACAACTGAGACATGGTGATATAATTCAATTTATTGATCTACACCATTTAAATTTGGTCCCACGAGATGAACGGTTTCTAATTACTGATTAACGTGGTATTTTCTTGGGAGTCTGTAATTAGTATAAGTATAGATATAGATTTATAGAGGCCCTGGGCCTCTCCCGAAATAATGAGCGGGAAGGGCACCAACAATTGGCCATTTTGAAGGGGAACATCTAGTACAAGTTATCCTGACCAAAGGTGGTCTTTGGCTGCCAAAAGTACTGGTGATGACGCCGTCTTGGGCTCCACGGTGACCTCTGTCCTGCCACTCTGCTGGTCTTGGTCTCATTGCACCGGAATGGTAACCTTTGACTGGTGCCTTGGCCTGTGTTGCCCCCTTTGCACCAAAGGGGAAACAAGGACACTGCGCAGGCTGGCGCCCGCCTGGCCTCGATCATCATGATTTGCGTCATGGGCTTCTCGCGAGGTATCCCCGCCTTGATCTCTCTGCCTCCTCGCGAGCCTGCCTGACGAGGCTGCCTCTGAGGAAGCTTCCTGTCGTCCGCCCTGCGAGGCTTGGCCCCTCGCGAGGGTCTTGAGCTTGAGCTGATGAAGATGGGCCGTGCTGGGCCCCCACTTGATCCACGCCGCAGGCCGCAGGCAGGCAAGTCTGGGGACCCCCGTTCCCAAAACACCGACAGTAGCCCCCGGGCCCAAGGCGCGCCCGGGCTTGGCCTAGCAGGGAAGCGAAGGGGTAAGCACGAAGCGCCGCGGGCCCCAACAGCCTGCGGCCTTGGGCGCCGCGTGGCGGTTGACTGGACGTGGGCGTATGCGCTTCCCCACGATGCCTCGGAGACCGCACGACTTGACAAGTCCCTGCATGCAGAGAGATCGGTCATGATTACCTGTGATCGTGGTGCTCGGCGGTTGGTCTCTTCCGGTTATAAGTACGGGGCTGCGTGAACCCCTTCAGCCCGTCCCTTCTTGCTGCTCCTTTTCTTCTTCTTGGCTACTCGCCGTCCTCATGGCCCCAAAGAGATTCTCGGCCGCGGAGAAAGGAAAGGCCCCCCAGGCAGGGCCTGAATCCCCCCGACCAAGCGCGGCCGAGGCCGCCCTCACAAGTATACCACGGTCCCCATGGTGGCCTCCCGCGGCCATGGAGGTGGTTCCCTGTGCGGTGGTGAGCGCCCGGTTGCCGACGGGGGGCACGCCGTGGGTGTGCGCCCCCTAGGCCACGCTTTCGCTCTGCGGAGGTGCTGCCGGAGTTCGTCGTGTGGTCGGCGGACCCATCCAGCACCTGGCTCCAGCTCCCCCGTTTCTTCGTAGATGAACTGCCGGCAGCGCTCGGTGCGGCTTCTGGCTCCAGGCATACGACTGCTGGAGCAGGGCCTCCTGGGCTTCGCTGGAGGTCTCTGTTTCTGGGAATGGGGCTCTGACACGCGGCTAGCAAACGTTTGATGGCGACGGCACCCTCTAAGTGAGGGTGTTCAGGGAAGATGGTCGCCGTGCCGGGTGCTGCCCTGAAGACGACCACCACGGCCGCCTGGCCAGCCCCGGCACTGACTAGGATGAAGATGGCGACTGGCTTACAGGCGGCGGTGCTTGGGGTTTGCTGACCTTCGACGACCCCCTCTCAGGCAGCAGGTCCTCCAGCGGTGGCCGCGACCAGCCCCCGCGTCGTCGCGCCCGCCGGGGTGAAGGTAGCGGGTCAGCCCGCCGTCGCGCCCCGGTGAAGTGAGAGGAGGGATCCGCCTGAGCCCCAGAGGCAGCTCGAGCCTTCGTTGTGGGTTGGCGCGGGACGAATCGCGCCCGTTTTGTTTTCTTTCTTATCCTGCGCAAAAATAGAAAGTAATGTAGGGCCCCGTGGGGGCGTGTTAGAACTGCTACTGTTTAACCATCGCGCTGTTTCCGCTATTTCTGCGCTGTGTTTCCGCGCCGCGCACCCATGTGCGGGAACTATTTAGCTCGGTGGGGCTTGGCGCGGTCCTCACCTCCCGAGGCCGTGGCCTCGTCGTGTGCTTCGTGCCCTGCAAGGATCAGTAAGAGGGGTAACTTACGGTCTTGGTTGTGGGGGCGATGGGCCGAGGTCCTGCGCTCGTGTCGCGATGCCCGTGGGGCACGGACTGGGAGGGGTGCTCCCGCAGAGGACTCGGATAGGGAAGCTCCAAACGATCGGGGCAGAAAACACTCATGAGGGCGCCCGCGAACCTCCCTCATGAGACTTGTGCGTGAGAAAACGAGGCAAGCGAGCGAGAAAGACAAAGAATCACACGCCAGGAACGTCAGCAACTCCAATAAAACTTCAAATGGGAGTAAACAAGCCAACTGCAGAAAGCAAATGGGAAAGCCGCGTCCGGTACTATTCTAGTCTTCGACGTCTTCTCACCAACGCGGAGCTATGTGCTGCCACCGGGCGTGGGCGGGAGCCGCCGAGGCCCGAGGGCGGCACTCCGGAGACTCCGGGGCATGTACAGCCCCACTCATTATTACGTGAGAGTGTCACGGGCGGCGAGCTTCACAAGCATTTGCCTACTTCACAGGCACCGAGCCTTTCCCAAAACGCAGCAGCTTCATAGGCATTCGCCTTCTTCACAGACACCGGGCCTTTCCGTAAATGCATCAGCTTCACTGGCATTTGCCTTCTTCACAGGCACCGAGCCTTTCCCAAAATGCAGCAGCTTCATAGGCATTCACCTTCTTCACAGGCACCGGGTCTTTCCCAAATCGTAGTAGCTTCACAGGCATTCACCTTCTTCACAGTCACCGGGCCTTTCCCAAATCGCAGCAGCTTCACAGGCACCGGGCCTTTCCTAGGCGCTAGGCCTCGCTCAGGGATAGAACCTTCGGAGATGTTGAATGTTCCACGCGTTCTGGACGGGTACCCCCTTCGAGGTCTCCAAGCGCGTGGAGCCAGGCCTGGAAACATGAACAACCTTGAATGGGCCCTCCCACATGGGAGAGAGCTTATGCAGCCCCTCCCTGGAGAGAACCCGTCTGAGCACGAGATCCCCTACCTCAAGAGTTCTGGGGCGGATGTTGTGGCAGTGGTATCGTCGCAGCGCCTATTGATACCTTGCCGCTCGCAGCGCGGCTTCTCGACGGCGTTCCTCCCCCATCACAAGATTCGTCCCCCGCATGGCGTCCTACTGCGTCTCGTCGAACGCCAGGACCCGTGCGGAGCGACGCCTGACCTCGTGAGGGAGAACAGCCTCTGCTCCATAGACGAGGAAGAACGGGGTCTCGCCAGTCGGCTTGGTCGCAGTTGTGCGGTTTAACCACGGCACGGAGTGGAGCTCGTCGTACCAGCCCCTGCCACAGGCTTCCAGCTTCTTCTTAAAGGCTCTGGCTTTGAGGCCCCTCAGGACCTCCGCATTGGCCCGCTCGGCCTGGCCGTTGCTCCGGGGTGTGCTACCGAAGCGTAGCATATCTGCGTTCCATGGTTAGCACAGTACGTTTTGAAGAGATTACTGGTGAATTGCGAACCGTTGTTGGTGATGATGCGGTTGGGCACCCCAAATCGGCTCACAAGGCCCTTGATGAATTTAACCGTTGAGCCTGCCGGGATTGTGCGGACAGCTTCCACCTCAGCCCACTTGGTGAATATGTCCACGACGATGTACAGGTAGCGATAGCCCCCTGGCGCCCGAGGAAACGGGCCCAGAATGTCCAGCCCCCAAACTGCGAACGGCCATGAGAGGGGTATAGTCTGTAGACCCCCCACAGGCTGATGGATCTTCTTAGCATGAAACTGGCAGGCCTCGCAAGCCTTCACAAGCTCAACGGCATCGTTGAGCGCTGTGGGCCAACAGAATCCACTACGGAACGCCTTGCCGACGAGGGTCCGTGACGACGAGTGGTGCCCGCAGTCTCCGCCGTGTATGTCCGCCAGTAGCTCCTTCCCTTGCTCTCGGGAGATGCAACGTAGGGACACGTCATTTGGTCGCTTCCTGTAGAGCTCTCCATCTGTCGTGGTATTTCTCACGGGGGGCTTGCGAGTCGACAGATGCCACAAGGGCTTAGTGTGTGGGTAAGACTGCTGCTGATAGGCCTGGGAGCGGGTATGCGAGTAGCACGCGCTAGTTTACCCAGGTTCGGGGCTCTCCGGAGAGATAACACCCCTACTCCTGCATGTCTGAGTATATCTGGTACAGAGTTGCTCTTAGAGCTGTATCTGAGGTCAGTGCCATAGGCATCTGGCCTTGTATATGCATATGAGCGCAAGTGGGAGCTAGGCCAAATGGATATATGTGTGTGCTAGCTAGCTTGCTAGCTAGTATGCATGTGTGGAGTGTGCGAGAGTGCCCAGCGAGCCATTCTGGCCGGCCCCATGGATGGATGGTTTCTAGCTATATATAGCATGGGGCTAGCTTACTACCTAAGCTAGGTAGTGGCATGGGGGGCAAGTGGGCATGGGGCACCATGCCCATGTACGTGGCATGCATGCCTCTTTGTCCCTGGTGCACTTTATAAAACAATGCCTAGGGACGGATACACTGTAGATGATGTCGTCGCTACTATTCATCAATAGTGTTGGGTACGGCCGTCTCGTCGATGTCTTGTCGGTGTCGGGTTGGGCTGCAGTCGGCAGCCGGCTGGTTGGTGCAGTCGGCAGCCGGCTGGTTGGCATAGTCGGCAGCCAGCAGTCGGCAGCCGGCCGGGCAGAGCAGTCGGACGGGGAGCCGGCAGGAGCGGCCGGACAGTCGGACTGAGGGGCTTTGCTAGCCCCGATGTCTTGAAATATTGTCTTGCCGTCCTCGGGGTACCCGTGGTCGATTACTTCCGTCAGTAGCCCCCAAGCCTCCGGGCAACTTGGCAAAGTTGGGCGGAGGCTTTTTGGCGAGTGTTCATGGAAATGATCATGAAAAAGACAAAGTTAGTCCATGCAGGTATATCAAATGTTTGCTTTTAGCATTGCAAGTTTTATGCGGAGGGTGCCGACTCGGTTTCATCCGAGCCCCCTTAATCTTTTTCGTGTTCCCTCCGCTTTTTGGCTTGTGCTCTTGCTTGCCGGACAGCCGCTCTGCGGTCTGTGGCTAAGAGTGGGTCGCGAAGTGGAGTGTACAGTACTCAGAGTCTAGGAGCAGATTCAACTAAGTAGATACTTGTAAAGGAAACGGTCGGATGGCCCGAACCGTTTTTCTTCCCGGACGTTTTTTGCGTGGGTGGCCTCTAGGGTTCACTCTTGCTAGCCGGACAGCCGCTCTGCGGTTTGTGACTAAGAGTGAGCCTTTGGTACCGCGCACGGTACTAAGCCGTCTATGGGAACTAACGTCTCAGGCCAAGTGGCCAGCCCCTGGGCCAACTCTGGTTGGCGCCGGGGTGAACAGTGATGCAACTGCAAAAAAAATGCGGAGATAGCACTCGAGCATCGCTCGGGGTTATTCATGCTTGCGTGATGCAAAAATATGCGGGCGAGGAGCTCACATTGATTTTTGTGTAGTCGCGGTCGTCGAAGACAGCCGGCGCGACTCGGCGCTCGTGGAGCGCGTCGGCACACCCGCTGGGTGTAGCCCCCGAGCCCCCGGGTGCTCGAAGGGGGTCCCGGCCGGTCAGGTTCGACCGGCCAGGCGGCAAGGCGTCTTGCAACGTCCTTTTCTTCTTTTCCGGCAACTACTTTGTCTTCATCTTCGCGGGAGCGCGTCAGCGCACCCGCTGGGTGTAGCCCCCGAGATTCGGACCAACTGCTGAGCAGTTGGGCCGGATCTCCCGGCAACTACTTTGTCTTCTTCTTTCTCGCGGGGACGCGTCAACGTACCCGCTGGGTGTAGCCCCCGAGATTCCAGTCGACTGCTGAGCAGTCGGGCCGGATCTCCCGGCAACTACTTTGTCTTCTTCTTTCTCACGGGGGCGCATCAGCGCACCCGCTGGGTGTAGCCCCCGAGATAAGGGCCGACTGCTGAGCAGTCGGGCCGGATCTTCCGGCAACTACTTTGTCTTCTTCTTTCTCGCGGGGGCGCGTCAGCGCACCCGCTGGGTGTAGCCCCCGAGATCTGGGCCGACTGCTGAGCAGTCGGGCCGGATCTTCCGGCAACTAGTTTGTCTTCATCTTCGCAGGAGCGCGTTAGTGCACCCGCTGGGTGTAGCCCCCGAGATTCGGGCCGAATGCTGAGCAGTCGGGCCGGATCTCCCAACAACTACTTTGTCTTCTTCTTTCTCGCGGGGGCGCGTCAGCGCACCCGCTGGGTGTAGCCTCCGTGATCTGGGCCGACTGCTGAGCAGTCGGGTTGGATCTTCCGGCAACTACTTTGTCTTCATCTTCGCGGGAGCGCGTCAGCACACCCGCTGGGTGTAGCCCCCGAGATTCGGGCCGACTGCTGAGCAGTCGGGCCGGATCTCCCGGCAACTACTTTGTCTTCTTCTTTTTCTTCTTCAGGCGGCTGGGCGGGCGGACCCCGACATAGGAGTCGGACTCTTTGCAGCTGGCCAGGCAGTCAGCGGTCGGACGCACATCTGGCAGTCGAACATATACTTTTTTTTGCCAGCCGGCTGTGGGCAGTCAGCCCTTGGCTTTTTTAGCCGGATCACGGGCAGCCAGCCCTTTCTTTTTCTCCCAGCCGGCCTTGAGCAGTCAGACACAGCTCTTCATCTCTCTTTTTTTTACCAGCTGGCCTCTGACTTTTCGTCCCCTGCCCCATCTGGCTGAGCAACCGCCCCGGGCAGTCGGATGTGCATCTTTTTCTTTTCTCTCTGAGCGCTTTCTTTCGGCAGTGGGCAGTTGGCCCCCTTTTTTTCTTTCTTTCGTCCGACTACATGTGAGCAGCCGAACGCCACCAGTCGGCCACTTCTTAGCCGGATTGGGCACTCGGCCCTTTCTCTCTTTTCTCTTCTAGCAGGCTGTGGGGCAGGCGGCCCCTGACTTTCCTAGCCGGCCCCCTTTTTTTCTTTCGGCAAGTCGGCCGGAACGGGCGAGTGGGGCGGCAGGCAAGCCGGCGCGCGTGGTTGTGGCCGCCTGGAACAGCAAGCCGACGGGCGAGACCGCGGGAGCCAGTAGCAGGGGACGCCACTGTACCCGGTGTGGTGCGCGAGAGCCGGCAGCAGGGGATGCCGCAATAGCCGGAACCGGGACGCGCGCGGGTGGCGAGCCGGCGAAGCGGCGCGGGCTTGCGGTCAACGAGGCAAAGCCGGCTGGAGCTTCTAGCCGGCGGGCGGGACGCGGAGCAGTTGGCCCGCGACGATGCGAACGCGCGGAGGGAGCGGGGGTGGCTTGCGGATGCGCGGCCGTGGAGGTGCTCGCGGGAGCAGGGGGATGACGCGGCAGTCCGCAGCGCAGCGGACGCGCGTCCGTGGGAGCGGCAGGGCGGAGGAGTCGGAGTCCGGGCGATGGGCCGCCGGCGTCCGGGAACTGGGCAGCCGGCGCGAGGGCGAAGTCGGGCGCAGGACTGCACAGGCGGCCGGCTCGAGCGAAGGGCGGCGAGCGAACCCGGCCGGAGAGGCGCGTGGCCAAGCGCGGAGCCGTCCCGGGCGAGAAGCGGCAAGCGGACCCGGCAGCGGCAGGGTGCGCGGCCATGGGGACGCAGTAGCAAACGGCAGGCGGGGCTGCAGCCGGACGCCGCGAGCAGGGGCCGAGCGGCGCACGCGCTCGGAGAAGGCGTCGCGCAGCATGGAGTGCCGCTGCTGAAGTTGGTTGCGGGGCGGAGCAGGAGCTGGCAACGCAGGGAGGCCAGGCGCGGGAGGAGCTCGTGGCCAGCAGCTGCTCAGGAGGAGCAGGGAGGCGGAGGAGCTAGGTACACAGCAACGGTGCTATTGGATTTTGCCACGGCCGCAGTGGTTCCAGGCGGAACGCGCGGAGCAAAGTGAGCACTGAGCAGCGTGGAGATAGCAGCAGCAAACCAAAGCCATTGTCTGGGCATGGTCAGTGTTTGTACGGGTAGTGTATGGGATATATCTGGCCATTATATCGGTTGTATCTTGACCATGGTTGACTAGCATCTAGCTTGCTTGTATTAGGAGACATCCTGAATTCGCTAAAGTCTCTCTCTTTATTAGGAGAGCCCTGGCCGGACTACGGTCAGCAAGGATGGGATTCGGATGATGAAGAAATTCAAAACCCACCCACCACCCACTTCGTAGCCACTGTCGACGACTTAACCGACATGCTCGACTTCGACTCCGAAGACATCGACGGTATGGACGACGATGCAGGAGACAACCAAGAACCAACGCCTATAGGGCATTGGACAGCCACCTCATCTCACGATGTGTACATGGTGGATACCCCTAAAGGAAGCAACAACGAGGAAAACGGGGATGGAAAGATGGATCGATCTCTCGAAAAACAATCAAAGCGTCGGTGTAAACACCGACCCAAGCCCCACCTCGATAAAGACCCAGCCATAGAGCAGGATGAGCCGGTAGACGACGAGCATGCCTTAGAGCAACCGTCCCAACAGGACAACCCGGATAGAGAAACCGAACATCCCTCCGCCGGCGAAAATGGCATTCCGGACGACCCTACACCGGACAAGCCCACCAAGCAGAAGAACCTCCACAAACGGCTCGTTGCAACCGCACGCAGCCTGAAAAAGTAGAAGCGGAAGCTAAAAACTGCGGAAGATGCACTCAGGATCAGATGGAGTAATGTAATCAATACCGCAGACAAATACGGCGACAGTCGCCGCACTAAAACCTATCCAAAGAGAAAGCTACTGCCTGAATTCGACGAGGAGGCCTTAGAGCCCTCGTATTCCAAAAGTGAGAAAGCCACACGGTCGGATAGACGACCCCATGGCCAACATAAAGCGACAAGCAGCGCCGCACTTAAGCCGCCATGCGACCCACTTAAGGATTCGCATCATGGCCCAGCCGGGTCCATTTACGGGCCAAGAAAGCAAGCTCTCGTAAGCAATGCAATAAAGCCATTATCAGAATCCGGCACACCCAAATACAGGGGTGCCGCACACTCCCTATGTTTCACCGATGAGGTCCTGGATTATGAATTTCCAGCGGGATTCAAACCCGTAAACATAGAGGCATATGATGGAACAACAGACCCTGGAGTCTGGATCGAGGATTATATCCTCCACATACATATGGCTAGAGGAGATGACCTCCACGCCATAAAATACTTACCCCTCAAGCTTAAAGGGCCAGCCCAGCATTGGCTCAAAAGCCTTCCTAAAAACACAATCGGAAGTTGGGAAGAGCTCGAGGACGCTTTCCGAGCAAATTTTCAAGGGACCTATGTCCGCCCTCCGGATGCAGACGATCTTAGTCACATAACTCAACAGCCCAGAGAGTCAGCTCGGCAATTCTGGAATAGATTTCTTACTAAAAAGAATCAGATAGTCGACTGTCCGGACGCTGAAGCCTTAGCGGCTTTCAGGCATAATGTCCGAGACGAATGGCTCGCCAGACACCTCGGCCAAGAAAAGCCAAGAGCAATGGCCGCACTAACAAGCCTCATGACCCGCTTTTGCGCAGGAGAGGACAGCTGGTTGGCAAGATGCAGCACCAGTGACCCAAGTACATCCGAAACTAGGGATGGAAACGGAAAACCGCGACGCAATAAGGACCGTCACCGGACTAAGGAAAAAAGTCCGAAGAGCACGGCAGTCAACGCCGGATTCAAAAGCTCACGACGGAATCAGAAAAAGCCGCCCCTCCAAGATAACAGGGATGACCTATCCAACCTAAACAAAATCTTGGATAGGATATGTCAAATACACAGCACTCTCGGAAAGCTTGCTAACCATACCCACAGAGATTGTTGGGTTTTCAAACAATCCGGCAGACTCAACACCGAACACAAGGGGCTCGACACACCAAGCGAAGACGAGGACGAACCCCAAAAGCAGAGTACCAGGAAACAAAAGAATTTCCCACAAGAAGTAAAAACAGTAAACTTACTCCACATAACAAAACGTGCGGCGCCCATAAAGGTACGCGCCCCACGGCGTATCCCAAAGGAATCCCGCCACTGGTTGTCAAAACCAATCATCTTCGATCATCTGGATTATTCTAGAAGTGTCAGGAACCCAGGCTGGACTATCCTGGTACTCAATCCAATAATTGGCGGACTCCAGTTTTCAAATGTCCTTATGGACGGTGGCAGCGGACTCAACCTGATATATCAGGACTCAATCCGCCACATGGGGATCGACCCAAAAAGAATTCGCCACAGCAAAACCTCCTTTCAAGGAGTAACGCCAGGTCCGAACACCCATTGCATGGGTTTTCTCCGGCTCAAGGTTATTTTCGGCTCTGCCGATAACTTCCGTCGCGAAAAGCTGACTTTCCACATCATCCCATTCTCAAGTCACTATCAAGTACTACTAGGATACAAAGCCTTCGCCCGCTTTAACGCAATACCGCATTATGCATCTCTTACGCTTAAGATGCTCGGTCCACGCGGCATCATCTCCTTAAAGGGGAAGCAGTGAGAACACCTCCCCCAAGCGGAGGATTGTGCGGCCACTTTAACAGCCCCACAATACAATGGCTTCACCAGCCAGAACATTGGAACAGGTCATTAAGACCACGGACACAGATAGACGAGTCCGGCACAAAAGTATCGTTGATAAAGGCTTAGTGACCATATACCCCTGCACTAGGGGCTTCACACATATAAAATAAGAGACAATAAAGCTCAATTTTTCATATTTTACTTTACACTTTGTTTATTTCATATAACTTTTGTTCGGCACGCCCCTTTTTCAACTTAGTTGCTCTCTTTTTATAGATGAACGTCGTGTTGCGCCCGTCCAGGATACGGCACAACGGAGACACACGCGCAGACGTGTAGTAGGGACCCGTTCCAAGGATTCTTTTCAGATTAAGACCCTGCGTAAACCTTTTTTACTGTCTCTTGTTGATACACATCCCCTGGTTCTATGACCAAGGAGGAGGCTGGCGTCTTGGCATGTGGCCACGTTAGAATTCTTGCGCGTACCTGGACACTAGGGGCTTATACCTCAGAGCGTTACCTCGCCCGCTCTCATAAAGACCGAATACCTTAGGGAGTGTTCGGCGTCGCGAGTTTGGCCTTATATGCATCAGCTCCGAGTCATGATTTTGGTCAAATGTTGGGTTGCCTGGCTCCTGTGTTCGGCCGCCTTACGTTCCGCTCTATCGGCTAAGGCGGCACCAGGAGAACTACTATGATTGTGCCCTAGTTCGGCCAGGCGAGCACCTCAGTAGAGAAAGCCGAAAACCGACTGTCATGATATGGCGTGAGACTGGTCAACCACTCGATGACTCTCCAGAATCTGTAGGATTCCTCCGCATTAACGAAGGGCCGTTTCCCGGCCAGGCACATACGCGCCCCGAATTCGGGAGAGCGCAGTCGCCACCAGGGGCTACCTAAATAGTCCCATTGTCAAGCTCCTATGGCTAAGTGAAAGTGTTAAAGCATTATAGTCCGGTTGCCTAGCTCGTTGTGCTATCACCTCCTTTGTAGGACCAAGACATTGGATTACGTGTGAAAATGCGCCTTCTGCGAGCACCCCTGCACTATGTGCGTGGGGGCTGAAGCCAACGACTGCAATCTTTCAGATTTTGTATATATATCTTAAAACGGCCGCACAGGAGGTGTTCCAAATACTTGAAGGCACAAGTATAAAAGGCTACTACAATTCATCAAAATATTGCTTTATAATTACATATGCTATCAGAACATAGCATCCTTCGAGCACTGCGTCTCTATTACACGAGTGCCTTCAAGGACTTCCTGAAAATAGTGCTCGGAGGGTACTCGGCTTTTGTCCGAATCTCAGGATGCAACAATGGTGGTCTCCATCTCTGCCCAGTATGTCTTGACACGGGCAAGAGCCATCTGTGCGCCCTCTATGCATGCTGACCTCTTCATCGCATTGATACGTGGCACCGCGTCAAGGAATTGCTGCACCAAGCTAAAATAACTCTTCGGCTCCGATCTCCCCGGCCACAGATGACCCATGACGTACTTCATGGCGAGTCCGGACAATCTATTCAATTCGGCCCATTGAGCCAGACGATCGTCCACTGCCATGGACGCTCTGGATTCTGGAACTGCGACCAGAAAAGCCTTTCCACTTCGCGATCTTCTTGATCTCGAAAGTATTCGGTCGCATCAGTAGCACTCGCTGCCAAATCCAGATAGGTGTCCTCTGCACTCCACATCCGGTCCAACGGAGCAACCTTCGGATTGCAAAACTTCCTCCGCAGCATAAAGGGCTTTCCAGCCGCAATCTATCCGACATGACGCAGCTCCTCCTTCGCAGCTCTCATCGCAGAGCGAGCGTCCTTGGCATCAGCAACGGCCTTCTCTAAGTCCATCTGTCTCGCCTGGTCTTCTTTCTCAAGAAACTTGCAACGGTCAGCAGCACTTTTTAACTTCACGGCCATCACGGCCATCTCCTTCTTGCTTTGGCAGTGAGCAGCCTGTTCAGCTCTCAGCTCTTCAAGGGCCTTCTCGGCAGCCGCATCACTTTTCCTGGCTTGTTCCTTAGCTCGGGCAAGTTCCGCCCGAAGACTCTCCACGGCGGCCGCACCATCTGCGTCAAGCACACACATTGTAAGATACTGGCATAAAGCTCCTCTTACCAGATGCCGCCCGAGGAATTGCATACCTTGAGCCTCATCAAGCCGCTCATTGACGAGCGCGATGTCGGCATCTGCGACATCAAGTTGCCGCTTTAGTTCGGCAAAATCATCAGTTCGGCTCGATTCCGGACACTTCGCCACCTGTATACAAAGGCGACATTTTAGACCTGGGATTATGATCCTCTGCGCGCCGTCAATTTTGACAATGCACAGAGTCTCAGGGGCTACTATCTACACAGGGCGCATCTTGTTTATGGCAACTGACAAAGAAGTACATTATCAAACGTACCTCAAAACCCGTCAGCAAACTTCTGACGGCCTCATGCAATCCGCTTTCCATGGACGAAATCCTTCCAATCACCGTACCCATCAATGCACGGTGCTCCTCTGAGATAGAAGCTCGCCCCAGCAGAATCATCAGCTCCTCCGACCGTGCATCGGATGGTGCCGGACTCATCCTATGACCTCCATCGAAGGCCGGACACGGAGAACCTTGGGGGGACATATGGCTACCTTCCACCCCTGCCGGATTCGGAGAAACCCTCCACGACGACACCTCAGGGTCACCCGCCTCGCCAGGCGGTATGGCAGGGGGAGGCGGTCCACTCTCCATCATCTCCTGAAGAAGATCCCCCAAAGACGAGCTCTGCTGAGAAGGGCTGGGGTCCGAGCTACAAAGTAAAATTTCGGTTAATCTTCTCAGATAAAGAGCAAGGATTTCTCTCATCCCTCTAAAGGAAAATCTTTCTCTACTTACGGCTCACTGGAGGGCTGATCCCTTTGAGGGCGTAGTTCGGCCGAGGATCTCCCCGGCGTCGGACCCTCTGACGAGGACTTTTTCCCCCGCTTTGAGGCCATGGTCTCCGGGTCGTCAGAGGCGGCCCTCTTCTTCCCCTTAGGAGAGGAATTGTCGGTTCTTCCCTTCGGAGCAACCTCCTTCGAGGAGGCCATAGTTTCCTTGTCCTCCCCCTCACTTCCCTCCAAAGGCACGATCTTCAACATCCTGACTAGCACGGGATCCGGCCTGGTCTCAGGAAGGGGAGCCAGACACCTGATCAGCTTTGCCTTTGCTATCCACTCCTGTTTAAAAGGACAGCTCTTTTAGGGGCAAATTTTTGACAATTTTACGGATAGCGAGTCCGGGCACAAGGTTACTTACCTGAGTATCCGGGCGATTGCAGCTTAAACCTGCGTCCTCGGTCAAATCCGGACACATTGCTTGTGATCCAAAGAACATTTTATACATCTCCATGGGCGTTGCGCCCATAAAATGCCGGAGAGCTCGTGATCCCTCCGGATTAAACTCCCACAGACGAAGGGAGTGACGTTTGCCGGGCAGTGTTCGGCGAATCAGCATGACCTGCGTCACCTTGACCAGGTTGAGGTCTCTTTCTAAGAGATCCCTAATGCGGCCCTGCAATGAGGGCACATCTTTGGATAACCCCCAATCTAATCCTTTGTTGACCCATGACGCTAGCCGTGGTGGGGGAACCGAGCGAAAGGCAGGAGGCGCCACCCACTTGGTGCTCCTGGGAGCGGTGATATAGAACCACTCTCGTTGCCACAAGCCGAGCTCCTCTTGAAAGGAGCCCTCGGGCCATGGAGCATCAGCATTCTTACTTATGACAACGCCTCCGCACTCTGCGTGCCGTCCCTCGATCATCTTCGACTCCACTCCAAAAGTCTTGAGCCATAATCCAAAGTGAGGAGTAACACGGAGGAACGCTTAGCACACAATGATGAGTGAGGAAATGTGGAGGATGGACTCCGGAGCTAAGTCATGAAATTCCAGCCCATAATAGAACATCAGCCCCCTGACAAAGGGATCCATCGGGAAGCCTAACCCCCAAAGGAAGTGAGACATGAACACTACTCTCTCACCGGGCTGGGGACTGGGAATAGCCTGCCTTTGAGCAGGAAACCTATGCAAAATTTCGGCGGTCAAGAACTTAGCCTCTCTCAACTTTAGCACGTCCTCCTCCGTGATGGAGGAGGGCATCCATCGGCCTTGAAGGTCGAAACCGGGCATTGTCGAAGGTCCGAAGCGCCTGGAATCTGGAGCCTAGGGTGTTGGAACTCGAGGCAACGGGCGAACTTGTTTTGAGATTGGAGAAAAAGAGTAAGGCCTTGGTCTCTTTATAAGAGGTTGAATACCAGGAGCCCTCCCCGTAACCGTTTGGGACTCGCCTTTAATCGAGAAGACATGCTAACAGGCATGATTGGGTTACCCACGTCCGTATTGATGAGAATCCCGTAAATAAAGGGGACACGATCTCTGCTTTGACAAGACGTGCCAAAGAAACCGCCTCGCAAAACATGCTGAGGTGGAAAAGTGAAAACGATTCGAATAAAGGCTTGGCCGTAGCGTGATGTCACGCTGCAGAATACGTCAGCGGATTAGATTTTTGTTAATATTATTCTCTCTGTGGCAATACGTGGAAACTTATTTTGCAGAGCCGGACACTACTCTTGGTGTTTACAAACATTTGTGAAGAATTTGGAGGAGGAACCCGCCTTGCAATGCCGAAGACAATCTACGCGCCGGACTTGTCGTCATTGAAGCCTGGTTCAGGGGCTACTAAGGGAGTCCTGGATTAGGGGGTGTTCGGGTAGCCGGACTATACCTTCAGCCGGACTCCAGGACTATGAAGATACAAGATTGAAGACTTCGTCCCATGTCCGGATGGGACTTTCCTTGGCGTGGAAGGCAAGCTTGGCGATGTGGATATTCAAGATCTCCTACCATTGTAACCGACTTTGTGTAACCCGAACCCTCTCCGGTGTCTATATAAACCGGAGTGTTTTAGTCCGTAGGACAACTTCATCATACAAAAATCATACCATAGGCTAGATTCTAGGGTTTAGCCTCCTTGATCTCGTGGAAGATCTACTCTTGTACTACCCATATCATCAATATTAATCAAGCAGGATGTAGGGTTTTACCTCCATCAAGAGGGCCCGAACCTGGGTAAAACAATGTGTTCCTTGCCTCCTGTTACCATCCGGCCTAGACGCACAGTTCGGGACCCCCTACCCGAGATCCGCCAGTTTTGACACCGACACCTGTAGCTCAATGTTCCATTCATCAACCCTCCCAGCCGAGTTGGGGCTCCTGAGCACTCTTTCCAAGGGGTACGCTGAGACGACTTTGATGGGATGTCCTTGGAAGTAGTGGCGCAGCTTGCGTGAGGCCATAGTAGCGTGAGGTGGAGTTTTTGAGGCATGGGATACCATGCCCTTACGTCCCGTAGCACCGTGCTGACGAAGTACATGGTATGCTCGACGAGGTTGAGGGTGCTGGCGCAGCTTGCGTCCTCCAGAGTCGAGGCGTCTCTTGAGACGATGGAGCTCCCAGTGCTTGGTCGCCTGAAGAGGCCTCTGCTGCTCCGGGTGCGTTCTCCTGCTGCGGCTGTTCCTTTCCGGCTGCGGTTGCGGCCTTCGCGAGGCCCTCCTCGCTCTGCTTTGCTTCAGTTCGAGCGGTCGATGCGGGCTTGGCACAACGCTCCTCCTTGACCGCCACCAGGGCTGCGCTAGCGGAGTAGGGGGTGGCCGCAAGGTAGAGCACCAGGGGCTCCCCAGGATGCGGAGCTACCATCACTGGTGGACTGGTAGGGTACCTCTTGAGGTCTTGGAATGCCTTGTCGGCCTCTTCAGTCCATTCGAAGGGGCCCTTTTTCTTCATCAGCTTGAAGAAGGGCAGCGCTCGTTCCCCCAGCTTGGAGATGAAGCGCCCCAGCGCAGTCACACGCCCGGTGAGCTTCTGCATTTCTCTGAGGGTCCTCAGCGGGCTCATGTCTTCGACTGCCTTGACCTTCTCCAGTTTGGCCTCGATGCCCTTGTGGGATACGAGGAAACCCAGGAGCTTGCCCGAGGGGACTCCAAACACATACTTATCCGGGTTGAGCCATAGGTCCACTTCGTTGAGGCTTGCAATGGTTTCTTCCAGGTCCTGTATCAGGGTTCTTGCCTCACGAGACTTCACCACAATGTCGTCAATGTAAGCTTCAGTGTTCCTTCCTAGCTGCCGGCCTAATGCAATGTGCATCAGCCGCTGAAAGGTTGTGCCTACGTTGCGCAACCCAAACGGCATGCACGTATAGAAGTACACTCCACACGGGGTCAGGAAAGCCGTCTTCTCCATGTCTTCTACCGCCATCTTGATCTGGTGATAGCCCGAGAAGGCATCTAGGAAGCACAATAGGTCACACTCTGCGGTGGAGTCGACTATCTGGTCAATGCGGGGGAGTGGAAATGGATCCTGTGAGCAGGCCTTGTTGAGGTTGGTGAAGTCAACGCACATGCGCTCCTTTCCTCCCTTTTTTGGCACAACGACCGGATTAGCCAGGCAATCAGGGTAGCGGACCTCGCGGATAACTCCTGCCGCCTCCAGCTTCCGGGTCTCTTGAACGATGAAAGCCTGTTTCTTAGTAGACTGCCACCTTGCCTTCCGCTTCAGGGGGCGCACATTGGGGCACATGTTGAGGTGATGCTCAATCACTCCCCTTGGGACCCCTGCTAACTGATCAGGTTCCCATGCGAACACCTTCTTGTTCACATGCAGGAACCTGATCAGGGCCTTCTCCTGCTCGGGCTCGAGGTTGGCCCCTATGGTGAAGGTGGCGCTAGTGGGCCCATCCTCGTCGACTGGTTCCTGCTTGGTTTCCGCCTTGTCTTAGGTGAACATCTTCTTCTTTTTAGCCGGCGCAGCCCCCTTGGGCTCAAGGGCGTCGGTGCTAGCGGGCTGCGCCACTGCGGCCGCCCTAAAAACAAGCTGGAGCACCTGCAGCGCATCCCTTGTGTCTCCTGACACGGTGAGGACGCCACTGCTCCCAGGCATCTTCATGAGGATGTACACCGGGTGAGTTGCTACCATGAACCGAGCCAAGGCCGGATAGCCGAGGATGGCGTTGTAGGGGAGGCCAATGGGGGCGATGTCGAAGTCGATCAGCTCTGTGCGGAAGTTGTCGTAGGTGCCGAAGGTCACTGGGAGGCGGATCTGTCCCAAGGAGGCGGTGGAACCGGCTCCGACGCCCGAGAAAGGCCTGCTGGGTTGGAGCCGCTCCAGCGGCACGTGGAGGCTGAAGGCCTCCACCGAGAGCACATTGAGGCCGGCACCACCGTCGATAAGGGTCCTAGTGACGGCCACTTGGCAGATGGTGGGGGTGCACAGCATCGGGAGCGCGCCGAACCAATGGGTTGAAGGGGTGGTCCTCTGAGTCAAAGGTCAGATTGGCCTCGGGCGCCACCCAGCCCGGGGGGGCTTCTCGGTGCTTGGAGGCGGTGCTGATCCGGCGGGTGAACGGCTTGACGTGATGGCTCGAGGGTGGTGCCTAGGAGCCACCCAGGAGAGCTGCGACGACGGGCAGCGCTGGTGCAGCGAAACGGGCGAGGAAGAGGTCGCGCAGCTCCTCCCAGGAGGTGACAGACGCCGTCGGCAGGTGGAGGAGCCACACGCGCGGGACGCCGGTGAGGGCCATGGGTAACCAGTTGGCCATCAGCCGGTTGTCGCCCCGGCTCCGAGGACGGCCTCCTCGTACGCCAGCAGCAAAATCACCGTGTCCGTCGCGCCGTTGTAGCGCGGCGGCGTCTCGGGCTTGAACTTGCGCGGCCACTGCACTTGTCGCAGGGCGGGGGCCAAGGCCTGGAGCCCCCTGGGCCTAGTGTCGGCATCCGTTGCTGGAGCGGGCGGCGCGTTGTCCGCCATGAGGGCGGGATGCGATGTCGGGGGAGAGCGGGTCATGAGGAGGGAGGACTCCGGCGCACCCCTACCTGACGCGCCAAATCTCGGATTTCGGGTTCCGGCAGACCCTTGAGGTTCGAACACTGGGGTGCGCGCGGAGATCTCTCCCCTGCCGATCTACGTCCAATCTTCTCGCGTGATCTAAGCTGGAAACAACGAACAACACAAGGGACACGAGGTTTATATTGGTCCGGGCCACCGTTGTGGTGTAATACCCTACTCCAGTGTGTGGTGTGGTGGATTGCCTCAGGGGCTGATGATGAACAGTACAAGGGAAGAACAGCCTCGCGAGAGGTGTTCTTAAGCTGGTGCCATGAACTGCTAGGGTGAGTTCGGTCGCCCCTCCCTCTCTCTCTGTTAGGGCTCTACCAGATTTCTAGATGTCCCTCTACTCTGTGTGGCTAGTTATATTTATAGAGGCCCTGGGCCTCTCCCCAAATAATGAGCGGGAAGGGCACCAACAATTGGCCATTTTGAAGGGGAACATCTAGTACAAGTTATCCTGACCAAAGTGGTCTTCGGCTGCCAAAAGTACTGGTGATGACGCTGTCTTGGGCTCCACGGTGACCTCCGTCCTGCCGCTCTGCTGGTCTTGGTCTCATTGCACTGGAATGGTAACCTTTGCCCGGTGCCTTGGCCTGTGCTTTCCCCCTTTGCACCAAAGGGGAAACAAGGACACTGCGCAGGCCGGCGCCCGCCTGGCCTCGATCGTCATGGCTTGCGTCACGGGCTTCTCGTGAGGTATCCCCGCTGTGGGAGTCCTGGATTAGGGGGTCTCCGGACAGCCGGACTACATCCATTGGCCGGACTGTTAGACTATGAAGATACAAGATTGAAGACTTCGTCTCGTGTCCGGATGGGACTCTACGTGGCGTGGAAGGCAAGCTAGGCAATACAGATATGTATATCTCCTCCTTTGTAACCGACCTTGTGTAACCCTAGCCCCCTCCGGTGTCTATATAAACCGAAGGGTTTTAGTTCGTAGGACAACATACAATCATACCATAGGCTAGCTTCTAGGGTTTAGCCTCTCTGATCTCGTGGTAGATCTACTCTTGTAATACCCATATCATCAACATTAATCAAGCAGGACGTAGAGTTTTACCTCCATCAAGAGGGCCCAAACCTGGGTAAAACATCATGTCCCCTGCCTCCTGTTACCATCCGCCTTAGACGCACAGTTCGGGACCCGCTACCCGAGATCTGCCGGTTTTGACACCGACATTGGTGCTTTCATTGAGAGTTCCTCTGTGTCATCGCCGTTAGGCTTGATGGCTCCTACTATCATCAATAGCGATGCAGTCCAGGGTGAGACTTTTCTCCCCGAACAGATCTTTGTGTTTGGCGGCTTTGCACTACGGGCCAATTCGCTTGGCCATCTGGAGCAGATTAAAAGTTACGCCCCTAGCCACTAGGTTAGGTTTGGAAGCTTAAACTACACGGCTGATATCCGCGGAGACTTGATCTTCGACGGATTCGAGCCTCTGCCTTGTGCGTCACGCGGTCACGGTGAGTACGATTTAGCTCTATCATCAGACAGTGTTAAGAAGATCGCACCGGCAGCTGCCCCGACCCTCAATTCGGAGCCAGTTGCGCCTTCCGCGGACGGGTGGATGGACCCCGCCACGGAGGCCTTACCCTCAGTGGCGATCGAGCCGAACATCAACCTTACCTTGCACGAGAGCCGTGTTGTTAAATTGCCGAATCCTTCTCCGGCCACGGACTCTAAACCGCCTGCGCCCGTCCCTATCGAATCTGGCTGGGCGCTGATCATGGAGTTTACCTCCGCGGATATCTTTCAGCACTCACCCATCGGTGATATACTGAACTCATTAAGGTCTCTCTCCTTGTCAGGAGGATCCTGGCCGAACTATGTCCGGCAGGACTGGGATGCGGATGACGAAGAAATTCGCAGCCCACCCACCACCCACTAGTAGCCACTGTCGATGACTTAACCGACATGCTTGACTTCGACTCCGAAGATATCGATGGTATGGACGACGATGAGGGAGACGAAGAGGAACCAGTGCCCACAGGGCACTAGACAGCCACCTCATCATATGATATATACATGGTGGATACACCCAAAGAAGGCAATGGCAATGACACAGCGGAGGATGACCCCTCCAAGAAGCAACCCAAGCGTCAACGTCAGCGGAGCCGCTCTAAGTCCCGCCAAAGCAAAAGTGGTGATACCGGCACAGGAGGTAATAACACTCCGGATAGTGCCGAAGACAATCCCCTCCAACAATATTTAGAGCAGGAGGATGGAGGAGCCAACCCTCCTGAGAGAGCGGCAGATGGAGAGGCGGAGTATGATAATTACATGCCCCCTCCGAAGACGAGGCAAGCCTCGGCGATGACGAATTCGCCATGCCAGAGGATCCCGTCGAACAAGAGCGCTTCAAGCGCCGGCTTATGGCCACGACAAATAGCCTTAAGAAAAAGCAGCAACAGCTTCAAGCTGATCAAGATCTGCTAGCTGACAGATGGACTGGAGTCATCGCGATCGAGGAATATAAACTCGAGCGCCCCTCCAAGAGTTACTCAAAATGCCGGTTGCTACCTCGACTGGAGGAAGAAGTGTATGACGCGGCTGATCGGCCACCTCGTGGCCGTGATAGAGAGGCATTCCAGCCAAAAACTCAGTCTGCACCCCGACGCCATTCGAATAAAAAAGCATGGGGAAACACGCCAGACCTGCGAGACGTACTAGAGGAAAAAGCAAAACATGCAAGATCAATCTACGGATCACGAGGGCGCGCCACTATGCGAGACGATAAATGTCACGCCGGATACAGTAAAAGTAAATCCGGCCGGGCCGAACACAGCGAGCAAGACCCATTTGAGCTGCGTCACGATATAGCCCAATACAGAGGCGCCGCACACCCCTTATTCTTCACAGATGAAGTAATGGATCATCAAATCCCAGAAGGTTTCAAACCTGTAAATATTGAATCATACGACGGCACAACAGATCCTGCGGTATGTATTGAGGATTTCCTCCTCCACATCCACATGGCCCGCGGTGATGACTTACACGCCATCAAATACCTCCCACTAAAGCTCAAAGGACAAGCGCGGCATTGGCTTAACAGCTTGCCAGCAGAGTCCATTAGCTGTTGGGAAGATCTGGAAGCCGCATTCCTCGACAACTTTCAGGGCACTTGTGTGCGACCACCAGATGCCGATGACTTGAGCCACATAATTCAGTAGCCATAAGAATCGTCCAGGCAATTCTGGACTCGGTTCCTAACAAAGAAAAATCAAATCATCGACTGTCCGGATGCAGAGGCCCTAGTAGCTTTCAAACACAACATCCGCGACGAGTGGCTAGCCCGGCATCTTGGTCAAGAAAAGCCGAAATCTATGGCAGCCCTCATGACACTCATGACCCGCTTTTGTGCGGGAGAAGACAACTGGCAGGCTCGCAGTAACAATATGTCAAAGAACCATGGTACTTCGGATACCAAGGATGGCAATAGCAGGTCACGTCGCAACAAACATAAGCTCCATATTAACAGCAATAATACTGAGGATACGACAGTCAATGCCGGATTCAAAGGCTCTAAACCCGGTCAGCGGAAAAAGCCATTCAAACAAAGTATGCCGGGCCCGTCCAGTTTGTACCGTATACTCGATCGCTCGTGTCAAATACACAGCACCCCAGACAAGCCAACCAATCACACCAACAGGGATTGTTGGGTGTTCAAGCAGGCCGACAAGTTAATTGCCGAAAACAAGGATAAGGAGCCACATAGAGATGACGAGGAGGAGCCCCGGCAGACACACACCGGAGGACAGAAGAGGTTTCCCCCACAAGTGCGGACGGTGAACATGATATACACAACTCTCATCCCCAAGAGGGAGCAGAAGCGTGCGCTCAGGGACGTATATGCGTTGGAGCCAGTCGCCCCAAAGTTCAACCCATGGTCCTCCTGTCCGATCACCTTCGATCGCAGGGACCACCCCACTAGTATCCGTCATGGCGGATTCGCCACACTGGTTCTAGACCCAATCATTGACGGATTTGACCTCACTCGAGTCCTTATGGATGGCGGCAGCAGCCTGAACCTGCTTTATCATTACACAATGCGCAAAATGGGTATAGATCCCTCAAGGATCAAACCCACAAAAACGACCTTTAAAAGCGTCATTCCAGGTGTAGAGGCCCATTGCACAGGCTCAATTACACTGGAAGTGGTCTTCGAATCCTCGGATAACTTCCAAAGCGAAGAATTAATCTTCGATATAGTCCTGTTCCGCAGTGGTTATCATGCACTGCTCGGGAGAACCGCATTTGCGAGATTCAATGCGGTACCACATTATGCATACCTCAAGCCCAAGATGCCAGGACCTCGTGGGGTTATTACAGTCAATGGAAACATAGAGTGCTCTCTCCAAACGGAGGAGCACACTGCGGCCCTCGCAGCAGAAGCGCAAAGCAGCCTCTCAAGGCAATCCACCAGTTCGGCGTTTCAAGACCCGTACACCTTCAAGCGCGCTCGGAGTAATCAGCAACTAGACCGCCTGGCATGATCTGAGCTCGCGTAGCAATGCGGCCCCCACCCTAGTCCCAGCCAAATGGCGAAACTCGTGCCACGCGTACATAATTATGCATTAAAAATACCAAGGGCACAGGTGGGGAGGGGGGCACAACTGCGGCACGCCCCAAGACGCGGCTTAAACCGCACTAGAGGCTTCCCACTTTGTTATTTTTCTCTTTTTCAGGACCTTAATCTCTGGAAACCCTGTCCAGCAGCATGATTGCCGAACACATGATGCAGCAACCAAGGAGGCAGAAAGCTACCTCACACCATGGAATTCCCAGGTGGATTATGATAACGAGCGAAATATTTGCTTTAATACTATTCCTCAACTTGCCCTTGGAAGGGACATAGTCCCACTTTTTGCTTATCGCACTATCTGTATCATTCTGCTTTAACGCACCTTTTTGAATAAACAATGCATAACATTATGACTATTATTGCATTCTTGTTATATATATGTGTGTTCATTAACAACGCCTTGCAACCGTACACTTTGGTACGACCAATACACTAGGGGCTTAAGTACCCACAATATGGTGTGATAAGTCCGAACACTTTCACAAGTGCGGCACCCCGAACTTATAGCATTATATGCATCAGCTCTGAATCATGTCTTTGGTCAAATGTTGGGTTTGCCCGGCTCCTATGTTTTGGTACCTTACATTCCGCTCTATCGGCTAAGGTAGCGCTAGGAGACCTACCGCGATTGTGCCCAGTTCTGCTGGGCTGAGCACCTCAGTAGAGAAAGCTAAAACTGACTGTCATGATAAGGCGAGAGACTGGTCGCTGTGCGGTGATGTTTCGAATCCCTAAAGACTTATGCCGCTTAGAGCAAGGGCCGGCCCTGTCCGGCTTAAAGGCGTGTGTCGCGCCCTGAATTCGGCCTTCCGAATACTAGGGGCTTCGCCAAAATTTAAAATTATAGAATTCTATGGCTAAGTGATAGTGATAAAGCATTATTAGTCCGGTTGCCTTGTTCGTTGTGCTGAGCACCTCCCTCAAAGGACCAAAAAATGGGAACAAGAGTGCTCAAGTTTATCCTGAACACCCCAGCACTCGCGGCATGGGGGCAGAAGCCGAGGACTAGCCATCTCTCAGATTGGATAAACAACCAAACAGAAGGTAATATTTTAAATTCAAATAAGCATTGCATAGCGCATATGAACAAGTTTTCATAAATATAGGATCACACGAGCAAGTTTCACTCAAATATTACATCTTTCGTGCACTCGTCCGCTATGAGACGGGCACCCTTCAGAACACCCTCGTAGTACATCTCGGGGTGGCGATGCTCCTTGCCCTCCGGTGGCCCTTCCTTGAATAGCTTCACGGTGTCTAGCTTGACCCATTGCAACTTCACACGGGCGAAAGCCCGGCGTGCACCTTCAATGTAGACGGATCGCTTGACGACCTCCAGCGTGGGTAGGCATCCACAAGCCGCCTCACCAGGCCGAAGTAGCTGTTCGGAAGGGCATCGCTAGGCCACAGCCGGACTATAAAGCCCTTCATGGCCTGTTCGGCCGCCTTGTGCAGCTCGACCAGCTGCTTTAGCTGGTCGCTCACAGACACTGGGTGTTCGGTCCCAGTATACTGTGCCCACAACAACTTCTCCGTTGAGCTTCCCTCCTCGGCCTGGTAAAATTCTGCGGCATCGGACACGCTGCGGGGCAAATCTGCGAATGCTCCTGGAGAGCTCCAAATTCGGGTAAGTAATCGGTAATTTACTTTTACATGCTTGCTTTGCATATAGAATGCCTTACCCGCCGCTATCTTCTTCATTGCGTCGATCTCCTGGAGGGCCTTTTGGGATTCGGCCTTGGCACTTTTTGCGCTCTCGAGGGCCGCGGCAAGCTCAGACTCTTGCATCTTCAAGTCAAGCTCCAATGCCTTGTGCTTCGTCACGAGAGCCTGGAGCTCTTGCTGCACTTCGCCCAACCGAGCCTCTTGCCTTTTTCGCTCGGTGCGCTCCTTGGCCGCTTTATCTTCGGCCTCGGAGAGCGCTTGCTTTAGGGTCACCACTTCGGCCATGGCCTCAGGCAAATTCATGATGATCCTATCATTTTGCAATCGCATTCTTTTTATACATATCCATAGACTAGGTACTACTTACCTTTGTTCTCCTCGAGCTGCCTCTTGGCAAGGCCGAGCTTGTCCTGGGACCCTTTAAGGTCCTGCTTCAGTACGGCGACCTCCGCAGTCAGTGCGGCTGACGCCAGCAGTGAAGCCTGCACATGCATATTGACATACTTATATTAGGCTCCTGCGATATTGTTTGATCCTCTGTTCGGCCTTTCTTTGTGAACACCAAACAGAGCATCAGGGGCTACTGTCTATGCGGTAATATTTTTCCTATATTTTAAACACTTACCTCAAAGCCCGTTAGAAGGCTGGCACATGCTTCAGTCAATCCACTCTTGGCGGACTGAACCTTCTGGATCACCGCACTCATAATAGTGCGGTGCTCCTCGTCGATGGAAGCGCTGCGAAGCGCTTCTAGCAGATTGTCCGGTGCCTCTGGATGGACAGAAGTCACCAGTACAGGCGTCTTGCCCCTCGTAGAAGGAGGCCGCCTGCCCAAGTCCGGAACCACTAGAGGTTCCGGCGCGGTGTTCGGCTGAGGGCCGAACTCGGAGCCCTCAGGGGCCTTGTCCCCTCTGCTCTCGGAGTCCGGAAGGCCGCCTTGAGGTGCCTCCGGGACTGTCTCCCCTCGACCCGGTGCCTCTTGAGACAATACCTCAGCATCGTCCGTAGGGTGAGCGGAGGTAGCGGTCAGAACCGGATCGCTATCCATATCCGACGAGCCCAGCGAGCCATCCGACGATACATCGATACGGGCTCGCGGCGGCCTGCATAATCATATTCGGCATTAGGTGAAGCAGTGCGACAAAGAAATGCTATGAGTTACTCTGGTATCCGAATACTTACGACTTCCCTAGGGGCTTGGCCCTGGGCAGCCACTCGTCTTCACCTTCGGCGGCGGTGGTAGAGCTGTCCGGAAGGAGAATCCTTCCCTTCTTAGACCCTTCGGCCTCCCCAGTTGGGGCGGCCTTCCTTTTCTTGTGTCCCTTGTTTGGAGGGGGAGCATCTTCTTCTGCCTCCTCGTCTTCGGGGGAGGATTGAGCCGTAGAGTCCTTGGACGGTGAGTCCGATGACGCCTGTCGTCGGGAACTCTTTCGGGTTCCCTTGGCCTTCTTGGTCTTTTCCGACACCGTGTAAGGAGCCGGAGTCAGCATCTTCGCCAGGAGAGCGTCTGCTGGGCCTTCGGGCAAAGGAGCCGGACAGTCGATCAGTCCGGCCATCTCCTGCCAGTCCTGTCAAAGGTACGGGAGTTTAGATCCCACATGGAGTGAAACTATGAAAAACAAGTATCCTATAAGAGGTAAAGCAGCTTACGCGCTGGCTTGGCGCTTTGCGCCGAATCCATGATCCTAGGTAGCGGGAGGGGGAACCTCGGCGCTCTTGAATAGCACCCTCCAGGCATCATCGTGAGTTGTGTCCTAGAGCCTGTTCAGAGTTTGGTGCTGCGCCGGGTAGAACTCCCACAAGTTGAAAGCCCAATGTTGGCACGGGAGGATCCGGCGGTTGAGCATGACCTGGACTACGTTGACGAGTTTGAGCTTCTTGTTCACCATGTTTTGAATACATGTTTGGAGTCCGGTCAGCTCTCCCAAACTACCCAGGACAGGCCCTTCTCTTGCCAGGAGGTGAGCGGTGTTGGGAAGCCAGATCGGAACTCAGGGGCCACTACCCATTTAGGGTCACGCGGCTCGATGATGTTGAACCACCCCGATTGCCACCCCTTTATGGTCTCCACGAAGGAGCCCTCGAGCCATGTGACGTTGGGCATCTTGCCCACCATGGCACCTCCGCACTCCACCTGGCGGCCGCCACTACCTTCGGCTTGACATTAAAAGTCTTCATCCATAAGCCGAAGTGGGGCTTGATGCGGAGGAAGGCCTCGCACATGAGGATAAATGCTGAGATGTTGAGGATGAAGTTCGGGGCCAGATCATGGAAATCCAGGCCGTAGTAGAACATGAGCCCCCGGATGAATGGGTGGAGAGGGAATCCCAGTCCGCGGAGGAAATGGGTAAGGAACACTACCCTCTCATGGGGCCTGGGGGTGGGGATGAGCTGCCCCTCTTCTGGGAGCCGGTGCGCGATGTCATCGGGCAGGTATCCGGCTCTCCTCAGCTTCTTGATGTGTCCCTCCATGACGGAGGAGACCATCCACCTGCCTCCCGCTCCGGACATGGTTGGAGAAGGTCAAGGTGGGAAATGCGAACTTGGGCGCTGGAGCTCGAGTGTGCGAAAATGGATGAGCAAAGGAGGAAGAAGGCGTGGTTGAAAAGGTAAATCCTTATCCCTTTATATGGGTGGACGAAACTATGCGTCCCCACTAGCCTGGTAAAAATCGCTTATCCCCCAAGCACCGTAATCGATGGCGCGGTTGGGTTACCCACACCCGTATTGATGAGAATCCCGTGATAAGGGGACACGATCTCTGCTTTGACAAGACGTGTCAAAAGACTGCCTCGCGTTATGTGCGGGGCTAGTTAAAGGAAACGGTTTGAATAATCACCGGGCCGTGACATAATGTCGTGTTGCCAAAACAAGTCAGCAAATTGGATTTGTGGAAATATTATTCTCTCTACGGTGGTATGTGGAACTTATTTTGCTGGGTCGGACACTATCCTTGTATTCAAATTCTTTCGTGGTGTATTCGGAGGAGGAACCCGCCTTGCAATGCCGAAGACAATACTGCTCGCCGGACTCATCATCATTGAAAGCCTGGTTCAGGGGCTACTGTGGGAGTCCTGGATTAGGGGGTCTCCGGACAGTCGGACTATATCCATTGGACGGACTGTTAGATTATGAAGATACAAGATTGAAGACTTCGTCTCGTGTCCGGATGGGACTCTACTTGGCGTGGAAGGCAAGCTAGGCAATACGGATATGTATATCTCCTCCTTTGTAACCGACCTTGTGTAACCCTAGCCCCCTTCGGTGTCTATATAAACCAAAGGGTTTTAGTCCGTAGGACAACATACAATCATACCATAGGCTAGCTTCTAGGGTTTAGCCTCTCTGATCTCATGGTAGATCTACTCTTGTAATACCCATATCATCAACATTAATCAAGCAGGATGTTGGGTTTTACCTCCATCAAGAGGGCCCGAACCTGGGTAAAACATCGTGTCCCCTGCCTCCTATTACCATCTGCCTTAGACGGACAGTTCGGGACCCCCTACCCGAGATCTGCCGGTTTTGACACTGACACCCATCTTGATCTCTCCGCCTCCTCACGAGCCTGCCTGACGAGGCTGCCTCTGAGGAAGCTTCCTGTCGTCCACCCCGCGAGGGTCTTGAGCTTGAGCTGATGAAGATGGGCCACGTTGGGCCCCCACTTGAGCCACGCCGCAGGCCGCAGGCAGGCAAGTCTGGGGACCCCCATTCCCAGAACACCGACAGACTCCTATTTTGGCACTGGCTTTTGGAATGAAATTGTAAAGTTTTATGTACTGAAAACTGGCACTAAAATTGCACTGCACATAAGAGGGCCTGGTCATGAGATATATGCTAACTTCCCCAACAAAATCATCCGTCCAAACTTTGTTCGAAGTAAGTTCTCTTTTCAACTATCTGCATATGTTGACTTACCCCGCAATGTCAAATGAATTGTGTAGTATTTACGCAACCAATTTTTATTCCCTTTTCTTACTATATTCCTACCTAATAACTTCTACTTACCAATTTTCTTTGAGACGGAAAAGGCAAGGCATGACTCAAGGTACAATGAAGGGAGATGAGTCGATGCAGCTCAGGCGTGGCAAGCCAGCACGGGCCACGAGTGACCGGATCCAGCAGAACGGCGGGCTTGCGATGAACTGTATGCGGCCCAGCCGTGTCTGGCAATTTTTTGTAGGGCCAAGTGGAGGCGAGGCGATTCGAACCATAGCTAGGCGGCGGTGATTCAGCAGAGATGGAGCAAAACCATGGCGGCGACTTAGGGACGGATGCGGAGACCGAGTCCCCGGCTTGCAACCGTCGTGTACTTCTGCAACTTTGACCTTGTATTTTCTGGAAGCTGGAGATCGATTCGATCTTGCATTGGTTAATCATGCAAGAGAAAACACCACATCTGATTTTCACTGGAATTTGCTGCTTTGACTAATAAGATATTGTAATCCATACTCAGCGGCGGGCGATTCGAGGCGTCGGAGCCCAGTGACTTAGCGTGGGGCGGTTCAGCAAATAACTCGAAGCGAAGCCTTGGCCATATTCGTTTTCGAGTCATAGCTGGCTCCCTGATGCTTTGATCGGATAGTTTCAGTTCCTGTCGTTTCCATCAGGTGACGAGTACTAGCAGTAATAACTTGTCCAATCTCCGTGTAACTTGTTGCAACACCTGATCATCTCGGAATTTGAACAGACAATTTTCCTCGCCTCTATTCCTAATGACAGCTCAACACATGTCGACCCGGATTCGACGGATCATCTAGTTGTGGTGGCGCGCACCACGCAACCCTAAATTTTCTTGAAATCAAACCTTATATGGGTATTAGATCTAACTGCTCGCCTTGGAAACAATGTAAATCCTTCCCCAACGATTCTTCTTCGTCCGAAAAATTTGCGAACTTCTCGATCCTTGGCAGAGATCCCTTCAAGAACTTAACACCACCGTGCGCAGGCCCCACGGTGGGCGCCAATTGTCGTGGTTTTGTCATGGCAGATGTCCTTAGTGTCAGTACTTAGTCGCGAGGCCAACGCATCTATGCGGTAGCTTGAGAGGGCTTGAGTGGAATCGAGAGACGCAACACAAGACAAGGATTTAGACAGCTTCGGGCCCCGGGAAACATCATCCGGTAATAACCCTACATGTTGTTTGTGGCTAGGTCTCATTATGCTCACGATGGAGTCGTCGGTAAACCGGTTCTTTTTGTCTAGCCCTAGATATTGTTTTTTCTTACTTGTTGCTTGTCCCTCTTTGGGGAGCCCTGCCCCTCCTTATATAAGTTAGAGGGGCGGGTTACATGTGGAGTCCTATTAGGACTAGGACTAATCTACCTTCTAATACAAACCGGATACAAGTCCAAGTCTTAACTCCTTGTAAGATAAATGTTCCTCACGCCTTTCCTCGTAAACCTGCCCACCATAACATGAGCCGGCCTTTTGGGAATTGGGCCTTGTCATCCATCTGAAACACGCGCCGGGTCACCAATGAGTCTTCAGGCTCGTGAATCATCATACCAGTGAACCGCCAGACACGTAAGTCGCCAATCCTCTGGCGGGTTACCAATTAAACACCAAGTCCGGCCGGGTTATACTTCCGGCCAGTTTACGCCGCGGGTATATTCCCGACACTACTGCTGCTAACTCCAAATCATGCGTGGCATAATTCAATTCGTGTAGTTTTAGTTGTTGTGAGGCATACGAAACAACTATTCCGTCTTGCGTAAGCACACTTCCAAGTCGTAGGCGAGAGGCATCGCAATACACTTGAAACTCCTTAAGTATATCCGGCAGAATCATCACTAGGGCTGTAGTTAAACGTTTCTTTAACTCCTGAAAACATGCCTCACATTCTTCTGTCCATTTAAATTTGGTATCCTTCTTCAATAACTCCTCCATTGATTTTGCAATCTTGGAAAAATTCTCAATGAATCTCCGATAGTATCCTGCGAGTCCAAGAAAACTGCGGATCTCGCTAACTGAAGTGGGTGCCAACCATTCAGTGACTGACCGAACCTTGGTGGGATCTACTGCTACACCTTCTCCTAATATAACATGTCCAAGGAATCCGACTTCCTTCAACCAAAACTCACATTTTCTAAACTTGGTATACAACTGGTGTTCCCTGAGTTTCTCGAGAACTAAATGCAAATGCTCTTCGTGCTCCTCCTCATTCTTCGAGTATACCATTATATCATCAACGAACACCACAACAAACTTATCCAAATATTCCATGAACGCCTTGTTCATCATGCTCATGAAATAGGCAGGGGCGTTAGTCAGTCCAAATGACATGACCGTATACGCATACAACCCGTACCTTGTGGTAAATGTTGTCTTTGGTATATCCTTCTCTCGAATCTTTAGCTAGTGATATCCAGATCGCAGATCGATCTTTGAAAACACCTTAGCTCCTTGCAGCTGGTCAAACAAATCATTGATCATCGGCAGTGGGTATTTGTTCTGGATCGTCACCTCATTTAACACGCGATAATCAGCAACCATTCTTAGAGACTTATCCTTGTTCTCAACCAAAAGCACTGGGGCTCCCCATGGTGATGAACTCCGTCGAATGTAACCTTTCTCGAATAACTCCTTGATCTGCTTCTTAATCTCTTCCTGATCATTCGCGGGCATCCGGTAGGGTCTCTTTGATATAGGCCCGGTGCCTGGCAATAGCTCTATCAAAAACTCGATGTCTCGATCCGGTGGCATGCCTGGTAACTCCTCTGGAAAAACATCTGGGTAATCCTTCACTACAGGCACTTCCTCCTGAACAATTCCCGTGAGGGTATTTACTTGGCTACTCCTAGGCGCATGCCTAGATACATAGTTAATCTTTTTTCCCTCAGGGGTGGTGAGACAAATTGACTTACTAACACAGTCAATGCTTCCTCCATACTTTGACATCCAATCCATGCCTAATATCACATCCAATCCTTGTGACTCCAAGATTATTAGGTCGGACGGGAAAACATGGCTACCAATGGTTAAGGGTATCTGGTCGCACCATCGACTAGTCATATACTCTACTCCAGGTGAACTTACTAACAGAGGGGTCCTAAGGGTTTGGGCTGGCAGTTTAAACTTATCCACAAATCCCCTTGATATGTATGAATGCGATGCACCAGTATCAAAAAGAACAAGGGTGGTAAAAGACTTAACTAAAAACTTACTAATAACCGCGTCCGGCTGCTCTTCAACCTCCTCCACATTAACGTGATTCACTTGTCCTTTGTTGAATGGATTGGGCTTCTTCCCGGCGCTCCCATTACCGTTTCCATTCTTCGCTTCAGGGCACTCCGTGGCATAGTGTCCAGTCTCCCCGCACTTGAAACAAGTAACGTGGCTTAGGTCTCTCTTGGCGGGTGTGGCTGGATTGGAGCGGTTCTGATTGTTGCTTGCTCCATTCCCATTCCCACTCCTTGGGCCAGTGTGATTATGGATACTTCCTCCATTGTGGTTATGGCCTCCATGGTTATGAACAAGTCCTCCCGAGTTCGGGGTTAGGCGAGGCTTCTGCTGAGCTCCTGAATGATACCTTCCTTGTCCATACTCCCTGTTACGGCTCTCAATCTGCTGCTGCTTCCCTTCAATCATAAGAGCCTTATCTACCAACTCCTGGTAGTTGTTGAATGTTGCCACCATCAAGTGCATGCTCATCTCATCATTCAACCCTTCCATAAACTTCTCCTGCTTTGCGGCATCTGTGGCCACATCGTCAGGGGCATAGCGAGATAACTTGCTAAACTCATCTGCATACTGAGGCACAGTACGGTTCCCCTGGCGTAAGTTGCGAAACTCACGCTTCTTCATACTCATAGCTCCAGTTTAGACATGGGCTGTACGGAAAGCTTGCTGAAACTGGTCCCATGTAACAGTGGCTATAGTGTAGGTGACAGTGTAATTCTCCCACCATGAGGCTGCTGGTCCATCCAACTGATGTGCGGCAAAACGCACCTTCTCAGCATCGGTACATCCTGCAGTGGTTAACTCCCTTCCAATCCTGCGAATCCAATCATCTGCTACTATGGGCTCGGTGCTTCTGGAAAACACCGGCGGCTGCAACCTCAGAAAGCGTGCTAAGTTGTCAACTGGTGGTGGTGGCGATGGGTTGTTGTTGTTGTTGTTGTTGTTGTTGTTGTTGCTGCGTTGGTTCTGTACTAACAACTGCATCAGGGTATTCTGCTGCTGGATCAACTGAGTGAGCTCCGATGGGAAAGTAAATCCGGGGTCACGTCTCGGAGGAATCTGATGGGTTTAGAGGGAAGAGAATAGAATAGAATGATGTCTAATGAGAAAAACACTACCCATATGCACATGGGACAAACACAATCATTTCACTCAATCAATCAAGCAAGGACATACAATCGATCTAACTATCGTCACAAAAGTGCTCGGACTATACTATATACATGGTGGAATACTACTACTGATGTGGTGGTCTACTTAAAATATTGATCGGTCGAAGACTCCATGATGTCTGCTCCAGCTTCGTCTTCATAGTCATCATCGCTATCGTCGGGATACGAGTCGGTGTCGTCGATGATGATGTAGTCCCCCGGGCGAATCTCCTTGGGTTCTTCGTCTTCTCCTCCTGGTGCGGGGTCTCCCATGAATACTCCTAGCTTCCTTTCCAAATAGTCATTCTTCTCCACTAGTACAATGATTTCCTCCTCATAATCTTCGCGTGTAGCCTTGAGTTCTTCCTCCAGTTCCGTGATCCTAGTCATCGCCTTCTTCAGATCTATCATGCCTACGCACATCTGGTTCTCCTAGCGACGAATGCTACCTCTTGAGCACTGCGTTGGATTTCCTTGAAGAGGAAAGGATGATGCAACAAAGTAGCGTAAGTATTTCCCTCAGTTTTTGAGAACCAAGGTATAAATCCAGTAGGAGGCTATGCGTGAGTCCCTCTTACCTACACAAAACAAATAACTCCTCGCAACCAACGCGATAAGGGGTTGTCAATCCCTTCACGGTCACTTACGAGAGTGAGATCTGATAGATATGATAGAATAATATTTTTGGTATTTTTGTGATAAAGATGCAAAGTAAAATAAAAGCAAAATAAAAAAGCAAAGGAAATAACTAAGTATTGGAAGATTAATATGATGAAGATAGACCCAGGGGCCATAGGTTTCACTAGTGGCTTCTCTCAAGAGCATAAGTATTTTACGGTGGGTGAACGAATTACTGTTGAGCAATTGACATAATTGAGTATAGTTATGAGAATATCTAGGTATGATCATGCGTATAGGCATCACGTCCGAGACAAGTAGACCGACTCCTGCCTGCATCTACTACTATTACTCCACTCATCGACCGCTATCCAGCATGCATCTAGAGTATTAAGTTCATGAAAACAGAGTAACGCCTTAAGCAAGATGACATGATGTAGAGGGATAAATTCATGCAATATGATAAAACCCCATCTTGTTATCCTCGATGGCAACAATACAATATGTGCCTTTCTGCCCCTAGTGTCACTTGGAAAGGACACCGCAAGATTGAACCCAAAGCTAAGCACTTCTCCCATTGCAAGAAAGATCAATCTAGTAGGCCAAACCAAATTGATAATTCGAAGAGACTTGCAAAGATAACCAATCATACATAAAAGAATTCAGAGATGATTCAAATATTGTTTATAGATAATCTTGATCATAAACCCACCACTACTAGGAAAAGGGCTATAGATGATATCACTACTAGGGAAAAGCCTACCAGCAACAAGGGTTTTGGGCCTCTCACTAGCGCGGGCACCGACGCTACTAATAAGGCGCTACAACTAACGCATAGCAGTAGCGCCGGTTGTCCCACGCTACTGCTATACATGAATAGTTGTAGCGCTCTTTGGGAAAGGGTGCTACTGATATTTTCTGCAGCGCTGTTTGCTGGGATGCGCTACTGACAATGCGGCGCTACTGCTAAATTTCCCCCCTCGCTACTACTAGTTTATTTATTAGTTTTTTTCCTGCATATTTGTTTTGTATTTGTTTTGTATTTGAATAGGCTTTATACAATAATCTTTGGCATATCATACACATACAAATGTAATCATAACATATACATACAATTAGTCTCATCAAATCATGTCATCATCATAATCATCATCCAACACAAAGTGGTCTCTCGTCATCATCTCGAAAATAGCGATACAAGTCTCGAATGATATGCAAATACATCATCATCCATCTAAACAATGATATACGTGAGAAGAGCTATCACTTTGAGAACATGAGTTCATATCCCTCTTTCGCATTAGCGTGAACCTCTAAACTAACTACCGCCTGTCGCTCGGAAACTGGAAGGGCTTGACACTCTGGCCACTTGTCGTATATATACTCCTGGCATAGCACTTCTTCGCCATCTATGATCTATGCACCTGCATCATCACATGAGTCGATGATATGCAACATATATAGTTGAGCAACAGAAAGAGACAGACTTGGCAAAAATAAAAACAACATATCATAAGCATAAATAACAAAGTTCATCGTACCCCAAAATTCCCTAACTAGAGTGATTTTCGCTAGTTGAGGAGGAGGATGGTTTAATTACATCACAAATAAAGTTTCACCGTGCATAACTCAAAGTTTTGTCATACAGAAAGTATGGACTAAACGGACACATTGTCATATATCAACAATCACTCCAACATGTCATTCCATCCATCCAAGTCAGGGAGATAGTCCCCGAGCCTAGTGAAAGGCTTCAGGTCGAGACGCTGAGAGGCTATCCATGTTCGGACGTCTTCCCGCGACATTTGTCCTTCTCCGTAGAACATCCCTGTTTTTCCGACGACCTCCTTCATGATGATTTGGGCAAGTTCACGCTGGATGTTATAGAACTCAGCTCGAAGTCGATGATCCTCGATATCTCCTATGTCCTTTGCCCATTGCAGAATATGGGCATCGCTGGAAGAAGGTGCCATGCGAAGGTTCTGGTGATCCCGTCTGTACTCCAGCATGTGGTGTAGGACATAGAATCCATCATTAAAAGAATCGTCCGGTTGCTGGATGCAGTAGAAGTTGGTCTTATGGCCGAAGGCGACCCTGCCGCCCCTCATCTTCTTGTCCCTGACCTCTCCACCCAGTGATTGGTAGTGATACATAGCACTGTCGAGAACATCCTTGATGTGGGTGTAATCCTTTTTGTGAATGTTCTTCGACGTGTCCAAGTAAAGAGCGTGGGAGAATCGGGGGTAGAGGATGATGAGGACGGCACGCCCGCCGCTGCGCAAAATAAGTCCTCAAATTAATTAGCCTCCACCGTGCAAATGAATGATTGAAATCAAAGGAAGGATAGCAGCGCGGATGACTTACATGGGAAGATAAGGCACGAGAATCGCCCCCTTGTCCTTATTGGTGAGCATGAAACTGACGATGTAATCCCTCGTGTATTCACGGTGATTTGCACAGACTCCCAAGAAGCCCTCGTGCATGTAGTACGGGTCAGCGACACAGATATGAGATATCTGCTCAACCCCGATGATGTAGTTCATGTGAAGGCATAAAGGCGGACAAACGTAAAATCCAGCTTCTTCACGTGAAACATGTCGAATATGTAATCGAATCAGAGGAAGAACTTATCCGCAGGGAAGCTGTCAACGTACGACATTTGTCGCGGAACGTTAACCACATAGAGTGGGTATCCTGGATCTTTCGAGGCGATGATGTCTTTCTCTACCCGCAGCACATCGTCATGAAGTCTCTTTAGATCGTCGAATCTGGCCCGTAGCGCTGTTGCAGGTAGGATTGGTTGACCGGGGATATGCCATTTATCCGCACCGGGGATATCTATATGGTCCTGAAGCCGAGGCTGCTGAGGCGGCTGGATCATAGAAACAGCTTTTTTGCCTTTCCTCGCTCTCTTCCTAAACTTCTTTACTACCGGAAGGTCGTCCATAATATGTTGAGACGGCAATTTAGGCACCGACTCATGACGCTCAAACCCTGAGGAGGCGCCAGTATAAACATACTGTTCAGCAGCGCCATCGTCGTCCTCATCCTCATCCATGGCGACGTCATCAACGACTAATGGAGCCTCCTCCTTACCCCGTCCGCTATCACCCAACCTGACACCCGATGATAATTGGGTAGGTGGGGTGTTGATGTTCATACCTTGCTGAGGCTGCATTCTCGTGGGTGTGCTCCCGGCCGCGTCCAGATGAAGCAGACTCTTTGGCCACAACAGGACCCACCCAGCATTGCAACAATCACCAAGCCGCCGCAGTGTCTCGTCGTCATCCCCCAGTAGTACTGGAGGAGGCAAATTCTCATGGCCCGGTTTGACACTGGCTACAGAAACCTTGAAGACGTTCGGGGGGATCGGTCGGCTGTGAAACAATGGTTCCTTCGGCTCCATTATCGTCGCCTTCCCCACGTCCACCTTCTGGTCGCCGATGGTGTACAATATGGTGCACGGGGTTTTGTCGGCCTGCAAAGAAAAGTCTGCGATGTGAGACATCCGAAAGGCAACGAAAACGGGAGATTATACATTTATATTGAAGGGGGCCGGTGTGACAGATACCGTGAGGGCGTCGAGCTCAGCCAAAGACGAAGCACCGCCTAGCACGTCCGGTGCGGGAGCCGGTGCAGGAGCAGGTGCAGCTGCAGGTGCTGGTGCAGCGCTAGTCGAGCTGCTCCCCGCCAAGAAGTCAGCAAGGGGAAAGTCCGTTGCATCTTTTTTTGGATTTTGCCTGGTCCAATTGAAAACGGCCGGAACCAAGGTAGTAGAAATATCTAAAGCCACTTGTTTTGCGGTAGCTACCGCTGTTGCGACTGTCTCAGTTGATTTCTTCTCAACCGCAATCTCAACCCTCTTGTCGATGTTTTCTTCATTTAACCTCCGTCTTTCCTTTCTCTCCTCCGTGGTCTCACGGTAGTACTTCTTCCACGTGGCGCCGTCTCCGACACCGTGCATGCGTCCATACGACGGTCGAGTATCCACCGGTTGTTGTTTCAATATGTTCAACGCCCGGTTGAATGGAGTGTCCCACTTGGGCCTCGCCAATGCCTCAGACGGCGAGTCGCTTTCGGCCGCAATCCTGTGCTTCTCTCTCTGCAAAAGGCACAATGATCATTTACAAATATGACTAACGTGTGCAGTCGAATTGATCAGAAACTAAAATTACCAGCAGTCTCATGAACTCCGTAATGACCGGTGTTGTCTCGTAAACCTTTTTCACTGGGTCCCAATGGTGCCGGGCCCTGAGGACGTCATGCTCCTGCGGGATGGTGAACTCCGCCAAGGGGTCTGGGATGCCCAGACTCGCGGCTTCCGCGTCCTCCTTGGCCCATTTGGACCTCTTTCCGCCGTAACCACGGCTTCCGAGGTGGTGGCTCCCAATGTTCCTCTCTTGAAGCCCCTTCATGTACTTAGACTTTTTTTGGCATCTTCGGCCTCGCAAGCCTCCTTGAATATTTGAAACTGCTCTTCCGTGATTGTCGGATTATCCTTTACAATCTCGGAGTAGGGTTCCTTCTTGTCGATGATCCTTGATTTCACTCGATTTTTCCAGGCGGCCAACGCGTCACTAAACTTTGTCATGGCGTGTTTGTTTATCTTCTTCATTGTTGGGTCCTCATCTGGATCTTTATAATCCTTCTCATTCCGGCCCGGGAACAAGAATATCTGGTGAAACTTCTTTAGGAGGGAGCTCCTCATATTTTCTATCTTTTGTAGTTTCTCATCTTTGATGGTGGCGGTTGTCCGTACGATGCAGCCTATTTGATTGTCGTAGCATCGACGCGCTTCCTCGGGCGCCGTTGGCTCAAAATTGCCGTCGTCCACCTCCGTGACCACCACTCTAGTAGTCCTGAGTTTGTTAGGAACCCGTTGCCTCTTTGCTTTCGGTTCTACACTGGCTCCGCTCCCCGAGGCAGCGCAGGTCTTAGACTCAGCGCCGGTCTCGATATCGGTCTGAGTCTGAGCGCCAGTCTCAGTCTCAGCACCGGTCTTCGTGTCGATCTCATCCCCGATGCCACCGGTGGGCCCAACAATAACATCGGTTGATCATCGGTAAGGCTAAAAAATTCGTCTGCCGCCCGGTAGGCGTCGTCGCAATCACCAGAACCTTGTCCTTCATCATTGCTAGCCATGTTTCCTATGATTAAATCTAGTCAATTAATTCTAGACCTAATAAAATGAATAATGACATAAAAAAGGCCTATTGTTTTGCAGGAATGTTGACTCCTTCCTGGTGCGGCAAATCACGGGCACTCGATATGTCCTAGTTTGTAGCACAAGTCATGCCGAAATTCATGGAAAATTTCGGCATGAGCTTTGCTAAAAAGTGGACAAATTGAGAACTTGAAATTTGCCAAAAAAGAAATGAATCAACATTCCGGCAAAACATAGGACACTAAGCATCATTCCCTACAAACAGTGTCCAAATATACACGAGCAACCACATGTGCAAACAGTGTAGAAGAAAATTCATTTAACTACTAATAGAACAAAATTCAGTTAACTTTAGTGCTCTATAATGATGAAAGGAAAAAAATCAGTTAACTACTAATTTCATTCATTTAGGTTATTCATTTAACATCACCTAATTAACCTACTGTACCAATACTACTAGCAGCACTACTAACCTAATTAACCTAGCAAAACTCTAGTGCCCTAACTGAAAAACATCTAATTAACATCTAATTTTTTTTCTCTAAAATACAGAGAGAGATGAGTGAGGAGGAGGGTGGGGGACTTACAGAGAGGGGAGAGGGACGGTGGCGGGGAGGTGCTCGGTGACGGAGGCAGGGTCGGAGAGGGCGGGCTCGGGCATGGGCAAGGGCGGTCCTGGGCCGGCTCGGGCGGCGGTGAGGTGGAGGGCGCCGACGGTGACGTGGAGGGCGGCCTTGGGCAGCGGCTGTGAGGCTGAGTGCGGCCTCGGGCGGCGGCGGTGAGGCTGAGGGCGGCCTCGGGCGGCGATGGTGAGGCTGAGGGCGGCCTCGGGCGGCGGCGGTGAGGCTGAGGGCGGCCTCGGGTGGCGGCGGTGAGGAGATGGCGGTGAGGGCGAGGGACGATTTGGGGAAGAATTGGTGGCCGGGGGGCGGGGTGGGGGGAAACCGCTGTTTAAGTGAAACGTAACGGTAGCGCGTTTCCGGAAATGCGCTATAGCTAAGTTAGCTATAGCGCGTTTACTGAAACCCGCTACTGCTATTCCTTTCTCCTTTTTTCCCTTTTTTGTTTTATTTTTCTTTACATTTTATTTTTTCCCTTTCTCCTTTTTCTATTTCTTTTATTTTCATTTACTTTTCTACTTGTTTTTCACTTTATTTTATTTCCGTTAGCAGCAGCGCTTTACACGTAAGCGCGCTGTAGCTAAGGAGATTAGCAGTAGCGCTGGGCCATTATACGTGCTACTGCTAGGTTGGGCTAGCCATGTGCGCCCAGTTCAAACGTAGCAGCAGCGCTTTTCACTAATACGTGCTACTGCTAAAGTCATAGCAGTAGTGCGGTTTATTTACGCGCGCTGCTACTAAGTAGCAGCAGCGCTTGATTTTGTACAGCGCTACTGGTAAAATTCTGTGTATAGGCTTTTCCCTAGTAGTGTATGGACATTAATGGCGCACCGTGTATGTGGTGCGCCACTGCTATATAGCAGTGGCGCACCAGATACAGGTGCGCCATTAGTAGTTTTGAAAAAAAACTGTTAGTAATGGCGCACCATGGGATAGTGCGCCATTACTAATTGACATAGTAATGACGCACCACACCCACCGTGCACCATTAGTAGTTTTGAAAAAAATTTGTTAGTAATGGCGCACAAGTGGACAGTGCGCCATTACTAGTTAAAACTAGTTATGGCACACTGTCCACTGGTGCGCCATTAGTAGTTTTGAAAAAAAATAAAAAAATAGTAATGGCGCATCGTCCACTGGTGCGCCATTACTAACAATATTTTTTTTTCAAAACTACTAATGGCGCACCACACACCAGGTGCGGCATTAGTAATACATTTAGCACCAGGGTTACTAATGGCGCACCTGATGTGTGGTGCGCCATTAGTAACCCTGGTGCTAAATGCACCCCCCCGGTGGACCGCCTTTTCAGTTTTTTAAAAAATAAAAGAAAATGATGGAAATGTCAAAAAAATTAAAAAATAAGTTTCCCATGTAATATGTGCTCTAGTTGTTGGGAAAATTTACAAATATGAATTTCGACTTTATTTGCAAAATTTCTCTGTAATTTAGTAAAATGGGCATAACTTTTGCATACGAACTCGGATTAAAAAGTTTTTTATATGAAAAATCATCTACTCGAAAAGTTACATCCGAATTGAACCGGGGAACTTTGTTCAACATCTTCAAAATTGCCAAAAACCTAACAGAACGAAAGATACGGGGTTTTTAAGATCTAGAGAGGGGAAATGAAAAAAATTTAAACTTACTAGTGGCGCACCATTTGCTAGGTGCGCCACTAGTAAGAGAAAAAAATTTGGTTTAAAAAAATTTATTTTTTTAGAATTTTTTTTCAAAATATGATATGTAATATGACCGGGAAGTTTGAGATATTTTTTCAAAATTTCATCATACTCATGAACATGAACAAAGTCCTAGGCATCAACACGGTTTAATAGGATAGATATGATAGATATATCAACAAGTGTCTGTGAAGTGAGCTGGTGCTGGGGTTGGATAGAACTATGAAGTTAAGCGTGCTCGGGCTGGAGTAGTGTGAGGATGGGTGACCTTCTGGGAAGTTTGACCACAGAGTGCGATTTGACTTAAGATTAAGCATATTGGCCCAAGATTAAGCCATAGTGACCCAAGATTAAGAAAAAAACGAAAAAAATAATTAAATTCGCCATTACTAAAAATACTAATGGCGTGATGCTAGTGGCGCACCTGTAGTGCGCCATTAGTAGGCAAAATAGGTGCGCCACTAGTAGGCCGGTGTGCCATTAGTATACCAGATACTAATGGCGCACCTGTGGTGCACCATTAGTAAAAAATACTAATGGCGTGATGCTAGTGGCGCAGCTATAATGCGCCATTAGTAGGCAAAACAGGTGCGCCACTAATAGGCCTTGTGGCGCACCTGTAGTGCGCCATTAGTAGGCAAAACAGGTGCGTCACTAGTAGGCCTTTTCCTAGTAGTGCACAATTCATCGATCTCAACAAACACACCGCAAAAAGAGGATTACATCGAATAGATCTCCACAAGAGAGGGGGAGAACATTGTATTGAGATCCAAAAAGAGAGAAGAAGCCATAGTGACCCAAGATTAAGAAAAAAACGAAAAAAATAATTAAATTCGCCATTAGTAAAAAATACTAATGGCGTGATGCTAGTGGCGCACCTGTAGTGCGCCATTAGTAGGCAAAATAGGTGCGCCACTAGTAGGCCGGTGCGCCATTAGTATACCAGATACTAATGGCGCACCTGTGGTGCACCGTTAGTAAAAAATACTAATGGCGTGATGCTAGTGGCGCAGCTATAATGCACCATTAGTAGGCAAAATAGGTGCGCCACTAGTAGGCCTTGTGGCGCACCTGTAGTGTGCCATTAGTAGGCAAAACAGGTGCGCCACCAGTAGGCCTTTTCCTAGTAGTGCACAATTCATCGATCTCAACAAACACACCGCAAAAAGAGGATTACATCGAATAGATCTCCACAAGAGAGGGGGAGAACATTGTATTGAGATCCAAAAAGAGAGAAGAAGCCATAGTGACCCAAGATTAAGAAAAAAACGAAAAAAATTAAATTCTCCATTAGTAAAAAATACTAATGGCGTGATGCTAGTGGCGCACCTGTAGTGCCCCATTAGTAGGCAAAACAGGTGCGCCACTAGTAGGCCGGTGCGCCATTAGTATACCAGATACTAATGGCGCACCTGTGGTGCGCCATTAGTAAAAAATACTAATGGCGTGATGCTAGTGGCGCACCTATAATGCGCCATTAGTAGGCAAAACAGGTGCGCCACTAGTAGGCCTTGTGGTGCACCTGTAGTGCGCCATTAGTAGGCAAAACAGGTGCGCCACTAGTAGGCCTTTTCCTAGTAGTGCACAATTCATCGATCTCAACAAACACACCGCAAAAAGAGGATTACATCGAATAGATCTCCACAAGAGAGGGGGAGAACATTGTATTGAGATCCAAAAAGCGAGAAGATGCCATAGTGACCCAAGATTAAGAAAAAAACAAGAAAAATTAAATTCGCCATTAGTAGAAAATACTAATGGCGTGATGCTAGTGGCGCACCTGTAGTGCGCCATTAGTAGGCAAAACAGGTGCGGCACTAGTAGGCCGGTGCACCATTAGTATACCAGATACTAATGGCGCACCACAGGTGCGCCATTAGTAAAAAATACTAATGGCGTGATGCTATTGGCGCACCTATAATGCGCCATTAGTAGGCAAAACAGGTGCGTAACTAGTAGGCCTTGTGGCGCACCTGTAGTGCGCCATTAGTAGGCAAAACAGGTGCGCCACTAGTAGGCCTTTTCCTAGTAGTGCACAATTCATCGGTCTCAACAAACACACCGCAAAAAGAGGATTACATCGAATAGATCTCCACAAGAGAGGGGGAGAACATTGTATTGAGATCCAAAAAGAGAGAAAAGGCCATCTAACTAATAACTATGGACTCGAAGGTCTGAGGTAAACTACTCACACTACAAAAAATACACTTCCGTGATGATACATGTTTGTCACAGTAGGCCGCATTTTTTGTCATCCATGTACATCCATGACAAATTTATGACAGAATCAAGATAGTCATACCTGTGCTGTCGTAGAAGTGTTCCATGACATTACCAAAATTATCATCACGGAAGTGTCCACTTCCATGACGATAAATCACGCGTCATAGAAGTGCTTTCGTCATGGGTGACCGACACGTGGTATCCACCGTAATGGAACGCCGTTAAGCTATCGGGTCGGGTTTTGGATCCGATAACTCATTAACAGCCCCGACCAATGGGGATTTTCCATGTGTGAAATCATCATTGGCTGGAGGAAACACGTGTCGGCTCACCGTTGGGACAGATGTCATCCGCTCATTGGACCGAAGGTGCCTATGAGACGGCGACACGTGGCATGGCCCAACAGAGGCCCATTCCTGTGAAAAGGCCGGCCCGTTTGACTTGGTCAAAAGGTGGCGGGCCGGCCCATGGAAAGCATGTTAACGACCTGTTCGCATATAGCCCATTTACAACCCGCTAACCCAGGGCCCGTTACGCCCTATCCAAATTAGGCCCAGTAGCGTCATGTGGGCCATATGATTCAGCCTGTTTTAACTTCCGGCCCATGTGTGGCCCATGACTTCTTTCGGCCCATATGAGGACCTTTGTAACTCTGGGCCCATTAATGGCTCGTGGTGAAACTGGCCCGTAATGAACAGTGTATCACTTTATACCCATTAACGGACCATTATTCCATTGGGCCGTTTCTAGCCCAAGTTATCTTTCGGCCTTTTCAGAGCCCATTGATTCTTGGGCTCATTTGCAGCATTCGGTTACTTACGGCCCGTTACTGTCATTTTCTGCTTGTGGGCCAAATTCAGCCCGTCGTTACAGTTGGCCCGTTTGTGGACCGTTAATACGTTGGGCCGTTTTCATGTCAAAAAAACCCATTGGGCTGTTTTCATAGAGTTATCAAATATGGCCTATTAACGGCCCGTTATGGTCCATGAATAGTACGACCCATGATTGGCGAAATGATGATACGCCCCGTAGAAGGCCCATGGATCCTACGGCCCGTATGTGGCCCATGGATAGTACGGCCCGTAGAAGGCCCATGGATCGTACGACCCGTAGAAGGCCCATGGACCCTAAGGCCCATATAGAAGGCCGATGGATCCTATGGCCGGACGAAAGCCCACGATTCACATGGCCCGCAGGAGGCCCATGGTTACAACAGTCCGTGTGTTACCATGATTATTTTGGCCTAGTTACCAAAAATAAGCTATTGTGGCCACTAGAAAAAAACAGAAAAAGAACTGCAGTGACTACAAGCAAACAACTAAAGAATACAATAAGGAAATAAATAAGAAAGCAATTAACACTAGCCTATTACCGCTATTACATATATTACATCCACTGGGCAATAAAGTTCGCCACCAGTGCAAATATAGGGAACAAAGGAGCATATTACATACACTGGCCGTCAAAATTGGCCACCAGTGCAAATAAATGCGGCAGCAAAACAAGAGCATAACTGAAACAACTTTAGAAGAGCTCAAGAAACGTTATCCTGGGTATCCACCATGCTGGCAATAAGCTTAGCAAGCTGATTAGCTTTGTCCTGTTTATCCTGGGTATCCAACGCTTGTTGCACTAGAAACTATGCATCTGAATGCTCTAGGGACTTCCGCAGTCCTTCTGCTTCTTGTCGCAGCACAACTGATCGATGTACAACAACACTATTGGCTCTGTTGTGATGCTAGTAATGTGCATGATATGAAAGTCAACTGTATACACAATTGAAATTGAAATTAACAGAGCTATTGATAAGAGCAAACATGTTAAAGAAACATGCGTGAACATACTTGCTGTGCCATTGGAGTTTCAATTGGATCCTTCAATTTAAAAACAAGTTTGTATGAGTAAATACAGTGATACAAGGCAAATCAATCATAGTTAAAAAAGGCGCGCCTAAGCGAGCGCTTAAGCGCGCCTAGGCTCTAGGAATTGGCAAAATGCATTGCCCATAACTACGCATAATCTATGCATAACTACGCATAAGCATGCGCTTTGGTCAGTAAAGCGCAAGGCGGTGGCAAAACACACAATTAACACCTAGAGCTTTTTTGAACTATGATAGCAATGGAATCTTAAATTAGAACAGTTGTTCTTCAGGTTTAGGCACTTGTTCTACATGAACAAAGTATAGTAAGACACAAGAATATAATACTTAAAAATAGAAAATGAGCTCATAGACCTTACCACATTCTTGGTTCGGGACCAGTACAGAACAAGGCGTTCCAAGTCATCGTCCAGTAAATGTGTCTCAGGAGAACGTAAGGGAATTTAATGAGTTTCTTTCCCGGTGAAGTACGTTTTCTTTAGGTAATTTCGATATTGCCACCAAGCATTCTTGTAGATAGCAGAGGTATTAGCACAGGTTACCTCATCCTGAGTTTCCAAATCGGTCCTTCTCTATAGAGAAAAATGGGAAAAAATGCTGTATTATAACCATCATGGAGGTAGAATATATGGGACGAAGCAAAGTAATTGCCATGAATAACATTACTTACACATAACTCCTGGACAAACACCTGCAACTGGCATTTTCCTTCATCTTCAGTATAATATTTCCAAGATGGGATGATACGCACATATGATTTAACAACATCAAATGCGATAGATGCTAAACTACGACTAGCTGGTTGTGCTTCCTACACAGGAATAAGCGTACTAACTGGTGGAGTTGGGGTTCGCCGTGATAGTACTGGCCCTTTGGGCACTGGAGCTGCCTTACTAACTGCTCTTGTTTGGGAGCTCTATGGTGGAGATGGTGATGTGTCAATAGGAACTGGGTTACTATCGGCTGGGTTTGGAGTTAGATTGGGTGAAGTTGGTTCTCTGTCCATCACAGTAGGGGTACAATCTGCGAGAGTTTGGGTTATGTGTGGTAGGGCTGGTTCTTGTGCATGTACAACCGGGGTGCTATCTCCACCAAGAGTTAGCACTGTTTTATTTGAAGACCGTGTTTTTAGTCCGCTAGATACTGGCATCACCCGCTCCAATTCAAATGGCTGATAAATAGGAAACATAGTTGAATGTACAGACATTGTATGAGAGACAGATGCAATAGATAGTGTGGAAAAAAGAGGGCATGAAATAGTTGACATGTATATTGTTTAACAAAAATGAATAGCATGACATAATTTCACATATATGATGTCTATCTAAACTGGATAGCATAGCATAACATAATTCGAAGATATGATGAATAACTAAATAGGATCGCATGACATAATTCACCTACATGTTATCTAAGTAATCAGGATCGCATCATTTAATTCACATATGTGATTTATATGCTAAACAGAGGGCATTCGATATGATGTCTGAACTAAAAACATGGTGTTGAATATTGTGTATATGATGTCTAAACTATGCAATGCAAGACACCGTATGCATGATATGAGTAGTATAACCGTGCCAAGTTAGAGCATACACCTCAGTGCGGGAATAGGACTGGTCATCTGTCTCTGAATCCATCTCTGAGGAGCTATCGGGACCCAACAAGAGATCTGCTTCGACAGGTAGCATTGTCTGCTCTGAAGGCCTTGTTTTCACTCCAGATTTTTCCATCTCCCACCCAGATGATTGATTCACAGGAAGAGTAGTTTAATGTACAAACATTGTCGACAAATGGAAATGTAATGAAGAAAAGTATGGGCAAGATATCATTCAAATATATGATGCCTGGTTAAACTGGATGGCATTGCACATTTCACATATATTATGGCTGGCTAAAAGACATGAGACTGCATAATTCCCATATATGATATATGTGACACTCCAAAAATTTTATTTGGTTTTTATGAAAAACTTTGTGGTTTTTGAAGAGAGGCCTTTTAAATTTTTTCTTTTTCAGAAAAAAAACCTTCCACTTAAAAAACTTCCTTTGCTTTGGCAAGGATTTTATTTTTCAAACTTTGGTGTTTGATCTTTTGAAAGCTTCTTCTCTGTTGGTTCTCTCTCAAATTTATTTTGGGAGTTTAATTTGTTTTCTTTTAAAATAAAACTCTATGAAAATTTGGGGATTTTCATATTTTGGAACCATCCTTGACTTGGCATTCTTGCCCATGTGATAAAACCTCTCCAAAACCTCCCCTACACCTTGTGATCAACCTAAGTTCTCTGTCCCAACTAGTCCAAACAAGTTTAGGATTTTATTCTAATTATTTCCCCTCTCAAATCAAATTCTGAAAATTATTTGGAGCCTGAGGGATTTTCAAAGCAAGTACCCTATTGCATTTTAGTTTTGACCTCAAACCAACTCTCCTGGATAGTCCTTGGTACCCACAACTCAGAACCATCTTGATCCACTCCTTCTCTTTTCAAATTTTTCAAAATTCAGTCTCTGCAAGTTTGGACCAGATTTGCCAAATTTGATGAAATTCATATCTACACTCTCCCAAAAATTCCACCAAAATTCAGGCAACCTATTTGAGCAATGAGAAGCCACTCCACCAAGTTTCAGCTCAAGGAAAAATCACCAGAGGCCAATTTCATTCTGTCGAACACCTTGCATGCCCTGCTGCTGTTCAAAATTCAGAAGATTCAGATTCAGTGTTGATCTTCAACAGAGGTTCAGTCACATGCCCACAGTGCCCTTGGCACGTTCCTCGCCGCCTCTTCCTCCTGTCTGGAGCATCTCGCACGCGCGCTTGGCGTCTTCCCGGCGTCGGTGGCGCCCTAGCCGCCCACGTCGGCGTGTCTTGCGGCGGCTGAGACCCCGTTACAGCCATCAGGGGACAAGAACGGCGGCTCAACGCCGTTCGTGCGCCGCCCATCGCTCCCTGGCTCTCCGCGTGGCCTCATGCACGCCAGCGCACGCCCGTGGCACCGCCACCGCGACCGGCAAGCACAGGACGCGCTCCCTGCCGCCGACGGGCCGCGCCGCCCCGTTCTGTCGAACTCACCTCCTAAGCACCAATCTCCAGCTCGATTAGCACCAAAACGGAACCGGAGGACCTCAACGACGATGCCCAAGCCCCTAATCCCACTGCACATCCCCGGCACCACCGTAACCACTCGCCGGAGATCCCCGTTCACGGCAACCGCCTCGGGCCGCCTATAAAAAGGGCCCCCGAGCTCAACCTCGTGCACGCCTCATCCCCACTCCTCACCAACGGCACGCCAGGCCACTAGAGGGACCTCGAGGAGGTCTCCTCCCCCAACTCCGGCCGCCCCGATACACCTCGGCCTCCACCTTGATTCGCTCCGGTGAGGCCATCTCCGGCGCCCAAACCCCGTCAGTTACTCCCTCTAGCTACCAGAAGCCTAACCCCCTCCTCAATTTGATCACTGCAGCTCTCTCCGACGAAGTCCGCAACCACCCGAACCGCCGTCCGCTGGAGCAAAGCTCGCCGTCGACGTGGTGCTCGCCGACCGCCTCCACCACCACCAACCGACGCGGAAGGGTGCCCTGAACACGGAGGTACCCTCCAATCTCTCTGCCTCGCCGTGGATCGCCGCCGGCGACCACCGCGGCTCTCGGGCACCGGCGAACTCTGCCGCCCCGTTTGAACTTTTAAACCCGACGGGCGGGACCCGCCTGTCAGCCTCTCTATCCTGTCTGAGAGAAGCGTTGTCTGAAAACGTCTTCTGCCGAATGCGCTTTCCCTCTGGGCTGGCGTAGTCGCTACCGAAGCGCTTTCTGTTTTTATAAGCTAGCCCCTGGAAATCTTCTGTTTCATTACAGATGAGTCCCTGGACAAAAACCTTTATAACTTTTAAACAGAAAAGTATTTTTGATTGATTCTTTTTCTGTTCTCTTTAAAATTTTGTCTAGTTTTTTATCAGATTTATTTGAAAATTATTTGAAGTACTTTCTGTGCACTCCTTGGTATTTACGATAGCGCATATATTTTTCTTTATACCATAGATACCGAAGGAGGTGACGGAGCCGCGAACTTCACCGAGCTAGGCTCCGACTACTCCGAACCAGGCAAGCATGTTTGAACTTTTGATATGATGAGTGTCTTGGCATGTTCTGCATTTAGCTAGTTTCATGGCATGTTGATGAGCATACCGATGAACGTTATTTTATGAAATGTTGAGGTAAGTGAGTTCGATGATCCATAAGTGGATGAATGTGAGTAAGAATGGCCATGTGTTGGCATGAGGATGGGTAAGATGGCAGTGTTGTAGCATGCCAGGCTTATGCCGGACTACGTGACTTCAACGCCAGCTCATATCATTCCAGTTTCTTTCATTCCGCCTTCCCTGTACTACCACATGTTTTCCGCAAGGAATATGGTTTAGTAAGTTGTAAACCGCTTTCCTGGTACACACCAAAAGGAGAGGCCGGGATGATGGTTCCATGGCCCTGGATTAAAGCCAGTCATCCGGTCAGGGGGCATGGGTGTTTCCGGTTGGGACCGAGAGGGGGGCACCCCTTAGAGCGCGCGTATATAAATTTGATCCCATGCTATTCGAGATTGTGATCTCCCCATCTCAAAAGTTTTTCTTGGACGATGTCTAGGGTGATTCCTAGCATCGAGAGGTAGGATGGGTGTGTACTGGTTAGTTGTGTTTTCTTCCGAAATACCGTAAATGGAACTAGTCCTTCGTGACTACGGAAATCCGTTGGCTGTGGGAATAATTTTGTACAAACTCTGCAGAGTCATATATTCCTCCAAATCATCTATTCCATGTCCTAGATCGATATTATCTTATCCTAATCAAATGCCAGTTTTGATGACAGAGACTCCGGTGATTCGCATGAGTGCAAATTCCAGTTAAATGATTATTCCTGTGGATGGACTAACCCACATATTCTTATGAATTAAATGTTTAATATGAGTATTATTTACTTGTGATTTAAAGCCCATTCTGTGATGTCGCCCCGACGTCCGACTGTGGCATTTCTTTTAAAGCCCTTTCTGTGATGTCGCCCCGACGTCCGACTGTGGCATTTCTTTTAAAGCCCATTCTGTGATGTCGCCCCGACGTCCGACTGTGGCATTTCTTTTAAAGCCCTTTATGTGATGTCGCCTCGACGTCCGACTGTGGTATTTCTTTTAAAAGCCCATTCTGTGATGTCGCCCCGACGTCCGACTGTGGCACCATTTCTTTATATTTATTTGTTCACCTTTCGAGGCGTCGCTTCAGACACCCGATCGGTATTTAATTATGTTTTGTTGGGATTTCAGGCGGACTACCGCCGTTTCCCTTTTACATACCTTGCTATGTTAATTATTGAATGTACATTGGTGAATTAATCATGACGCATCCATGCATGCATTTGTTATATCTTACGTCCGAACTGTCTTGCGAGTACTTTCAAAGTACTCACTGGCTTGTTGATTTGGCCAGATGCTGACGAAGGCGATCTCATGGATGAAGAGTTTGATAGCGAGTCCGACACCTAGAGGAGTCCCAGTCAGTCTCGTGCGACCCTGGATTTGGTCACTGTTTTATATCCGCTTCCGCTACCAAATAAATTCATCGAGCCTCACCTCGACGCTCGATGGGATGATAGACTTAGAGTCTTGTATTTCTCTCCCCGCTGTGTTTATCCACCACCACCCTACCCTCGAGTCAGTAGTATGCCTCCACACCACTGTGTCATGTCCGCCATTATGTATAATTATTGGCGTGCTTGTAATAATTTGGTTGAGCAACCGTAGTTCGACCCTGTAATATATTTTATGCTACTGGCTTATTGTATCAAGAAATTGTCTACCAGTGAGGAGGATTTCTCTCATACTGGACTCAAAAGATTGGTTTCTCAATAAATATTTTTATTGGAAAACCGGTCGTGACAAGCTTGGTACCAGAGCCAGGCTGACTGTAGGAAGCCATTAGGTGCGATCGCTAATTGGTTATTTCCATGATAGAGCTAGTTTATATTTTTGCAATTGTAGTCATTTTCTGTCAGTCAGCATAAATTTATGATCTGACCATGCAGAATTTTTGCCTACTTTTGTAGATGGCCGACAACAGCTGCGAGTCTCAGACCTTCGCCAACGTGCCCGATGGGTTCGTCAAGCTTCTTTCCTTCATCGTTCAGGTCGTGATGGGGCCATCTGTGCGCCCAGTCTTCACACTCTACCAGCATCGAGTCAACGACAGTCTGACCATGCACCAGGCCGCGGTGCAGTTCAAGGGAGGGCGTGGTGAGTTACGCCGCTTCCGGTTCGTGGGAAGAGCCATGCCTACGGAGAGGCATGCTACGCAGATGGCAGCCCGCGAGGCGATAGCTCGTCTCAGGGATGTACTTCCCGTGATGAAGACTCGTCGTTACCGTTATCTTCCATGCCATGTGCCTTACACCTGTCACTACGCATACTCCTGCCCCAGAGGAGAACGAGACGAGGCTTTTGAGATGCTCATTGAGTATCTCCGGGCCCTGGAGGCAGCCTTCGACAACCTGGTGGACGACTTCGTAGCTACCCGCATGGACTCAGTTCATGGCTGTGCTGCCAACAGGAGGGAGCTCCTACCAATCGCACCGCCACTGACTTTTGTCTCGTCATCAGCATCTTTTACGCCTGCTCGTCGCCTGCCTTCTACCGAAGAATTCAACCAAGTCATTGTTCCCACTCCAGCACGCACTGCACCACCCTTCGCGCCCACTCCTGTACGTGTTGCTCCGCCCCTGGCAACCGCTCCGTCCACTCTACGCAACACTACGCGTGTGGAGCCCATTAGCGAGGAGGAAGTCGAGTCCCCAACCTCGCTACACCTCGCCCTCGGCAGGGCAAAGGAGGTCGTCAACATCTCTGCCTGAGTACGCTTAGCTGCCGTGTGATGTACCGCTTTGTAAGATATGTACATAGGTTGTGAGAAGTAGCCTGTTTGCGCATCATGTAGGATCTGGAGAAGTGCACTAGCCTAAATAACATGTCAGGATTATGTACGCATATCCTGAGTGATGTATTGTATAATTACCGCCCGCGTGTAAGATATGTAATGAGCAGTCCTTCTCCGTGCGCAAGTCGATTTGTTTTTCTTAAGTTAGCTTGGATATTTAATTCTATCTGCCAGCTTTATGCATTTGTGGATTTGTTTTTGCGACTTTTTCCGCTTTTCTTATGAGTTTTACAAAAATATATCCCCAGAGTGAAAAATGTCTCGTCCTTGGACCCGTTCCATGCCAACTCCATCAGAGGGGAATTATGATACACTACCCAGCAACGAGTTCACTCAGGGACAGTCAAACCAACAGGGCAGTGAACCGGCACTTTCGCAAATGTGCCGCCTTTATGAGAAGAGTCAGCAACAACAGCGGGAAATGATGAACCAAGTCATCAACATGGGAAATCACCATGGACAGTATCAACAGCATTCCAAGTTATCTGAGCTACAGAAGACACGTCCTCAAACATTTTCTCACACTGACAATCCTCTTGAAGCCGAGGACTGGCTTCGAGATATGGAGAGAAAATTAATTATTGCAAAATGTTTAGACCCCGAGAAGGTATTATATGCTCCGCACTAAGAGTATTATGAAAATCAAGAAGAGAGAATTCGATGATCTCAAACAAAGGAACATGACAGTGTCAGATTACAACAGTCAATTTACTCTATTGTCCCGCTACGCCAATGAAGAGCGTATGACTGAAAGCAAGAAGATGGAGAAATTCCTTGACGGTCTGGCGCCCGCACTTAAGTGTCAACTGGTCGTGCACACTTTTCCTGATTTTAAAACACTGGTGGACAAAGCCATTACTCTGGAAAATGAGAGACGCAGTCTGGAAGATATCCGCAAGCGAAAAAGGGACCAGACTAACCATGCTCGCAATCACCGAAGCAGGACAGATTTTCAAAAGGGTGGGACACACAAATCCTCATCCAATGTCTCACGCCCAATCAAGAATTATCATGCAAGGGACAAAGAATTCACCTATCGCCCCGGCGTTACTTGTTACGCTTGTGGATAAGAAGGGCACTATGCCAAATAGTGCCCCAAGCCAAGGAATTCAACCCCAAAGCCGAACAACGGCGACAACAATTCCGCGCCCAAGCGAAACAATTTCAATCCCAACAATAACCACAGGAAAGGTCATCTGAATCACGTAACCAAAGAGGAGGCACAAAATGCTCCGGATATCGTACTCGGTACATTTCCTGTCAACACAATACCTGCAATGGTTTTGTTTGATTCTGGAGCTTCTCACTCTTTCATTTCGAAAAGTTTTGCTTTGCAAAATAATTTCTCGATGCTTCCTTTGGAGAAATCCATGACCATCAAGTCCCCTGGGATTCAGCAAGTTGCTCAGAATTACTGTCAGAATGTGGTCATTGAGTTCGAAGGATTGGAGTTTCACGCAAATCTTATTGTGTTGGAAAATAAAGGACTGGATGTTATCCTAGGGATGGATTGGCTAACCACCAATAAAGGTTTTATCGACTGTTTCTACAGGACCGTAATTCTCACACACCACCAAGGGAAGACAATAAGAGTATCAGCCAAGGAAGGAAAAATACCCCGACAACCGAGATTAAATAAGGTGGACGTTTCTGAGCTAAATAAGGTTCCAGTAGTGTGTGAATTTCCAGATGTATTCCCAGAAGAGCTACCAGGCATGCCACCAGACCGAGAGATAGAGTTCAGCATTGAGCTCGCACCCGGAACCACCCCCATATACAAGAAACCATACAGAATGGCACCATCCGAGTTGATCGAGTTGAAGAAGCAAATAAAGGAATTACTGGAAAAAGGATACATTCGAGCCAGCTCCTCACCTTGGGGATCACCAATTTTATTTGCCAAAAAGAAGGATGGAACACTAAGATTGTGTATTGACTATCGAGCACTTAACATGGTCATAGTCAAAAACAAATACCCGATGCCAAGAATAAATGATTTATTTGATCAGCTCGCTCAGGCCAAGGTATTCTCAAAAATTGACTTAAGGTCAGGATACTATCAATTGAAGGTACGAACGGAAGATATCCCCAAAACAGCCTTCACCTCCAGATATGGACTGTACGAGTTCACAGTGATGCCATTTGGATTAACTAACGCCCTAGCGTATTTTGTTCACCTCATGAACAAAGTATTTATGAAGTTTATAGACAAGTTCGTCGTGGTATTCATCGACGATATATTGGTATACTCCAAGACACCTGAAGAGCACGCAGAACATCTCAGGATTGTGCTAGGAGAGCTAAGAAAACACCAATTGTATGCCAAGTTCAGCAAGTGCGAATTTTGGCTAAGACAAGTAGGCTTTCTAGGCCATGTGCTGACCCAAGACGGTATCGCAGTGGACCCAGAGAAAGTCAAGGCCGTACTTGGCTGGAAGTCACCAGCCAGCGTAACGGACATACGGAGTTTCTTGGGAATGGCAGGATATTACCGCAGATTTATTGAAGGATTTTCCACCATAGCCAAGCCTATGACACAGTTGCTCAAGAAAGATAAGAAGTTTGAATGGACAGAAGCCTGTGATAAAAGTTTCCAAGAGCTAAAACGGAAGTTAACAACAGCACCGGTATTGATTGTACCCAACATACACAGGAATTTTGAAGTATATTGTGACGCGTCCAGAAAGGGTCTCGGATGCGTGTTGATGCAAGAAGGCAAGGTTGTCGCCTACGCATCAATGCAACTTCGCAAGCATGAGGAAAATTATCCCACTCATGACTTAGAAATGGCAGCAGTTATTCATGCACTCAAGGAATGGAGGCATTTCTTACTTGGGAATCGATGTGAAATATATACGGATCACAAAAGTCTCAAATATATTTTCACGCAGCCAGAACTAAATTTACGACAACGACGCTGGTTGGAATTGGTAAAAGATTATGATGTTGGTATCCATTACCATCCAGGGAAAGCAAATGTAGTGGCCGATGCCCTTAGTCGGAACCCCAGCTCCGACGAAGACAATTTACACAGCGTGAGGCCCGAATTCCAACAAGAATTTGCCAAGCTCAACTTGATAATGGTAGCAGAAGGCACCATATCAAACTTGGAAATACAACCCAACCTTGTGGAGAAAATTAAAGAAGCTCAGCCCGGTCACCCCAGCATTGAAGGAATTAAAAGAAAGTTGAGTATGGGCAAGGCCTCAGAATTCGTCATAGACAATGAAGGAATATTATGGTACGGAGAAAGGCTATGCGTGCCAAACATAGAAGACCTTAAGCAGCAAATTTTAGCTGAAGCACACACCACTCCATATTCAATTCACCCTGGAGGGACCAAAATGTATAAAGATATTCAGGAAAGATTTTGGTGGCACGGTATGAAGAGGGACATAGCCACCTTCATTGCATGTTGCGACTCATGTCAACGCATAAAAGCTGAACATCAGAGACCAGCCGGACTACTACAACCGAACAAAATACCTGAGTGGAAATGGGATGAAATAGGGATGGATTTTATTGTCGGACTACCCCGGTCACGACACGGGAATGATGCCATATGGGTCATCACTGACAGGTTGACCAAAGTGGCACACTTTATTCCAGTGAAGACGACCTACAACACTCAGAGGCTTGCCAGGATTTATCTTTCCCGCATAGTTTGTCTGCACGGTGTCCCGAAGACTATAATATCCGACAGAGGCACTCAGTTCGTCTCAAGATTTTGGGAGCATTTACAACAGGCTCTGGGAACCCAACTAGCCTTCAGTACCGCATACCACCCACAGACTAATGGACAGACCGAACGCGTAAACCAAATTTTAGAAGACATGCTGAGAGCATGTGTCCTCACATATGGAACCAGTTGGGAAGAAAGCCTGCCATACGCCGAGTTCGCGTATAACAATAGCTACCAGACCATCCTACAAATGGCACCATTTGAGGCCTTATACGGACGAAGGTGTCGTACCCCGTTAAATTGGTCAAAGACCGGAGACAGCCGCATCTTCGGACCAGACATGCTCAGAGAAGCCGAGGAAAAGGTCAAGCTAATCAGAGACCGACTTAAGACCGCTCAAAGTCGACAGAAGAGTTATTATGATCAGAAACATCGTAGGGTCAGCTTCGAACCCGGTGAGTTCGTATACCTGAGAGTATCCCCTATGAGAGGATTGCAACGATTCAAGATTAAAGGAAAGTTAGCACCAAGATTCATTGGACCATTCTGCATAGTGGCACGAAGAGGCACTGTAGCCTACCAGCTAGACTTACCCGAGGATTTATCCGATATTCACGACGTGTTCCACGTCTCTCAATTAAGGAAGTGCATAAGCAACACAGAGAAACAAGTATCCCATGAAAACATTGATGTGCAGCCAGACCTCACTTATCGGGAACGTCCCATAAGAATATTAGAGGAGTCTGAAAGGAGGACCCGACAGAAGACCATCAAGTTTTTTCAAAGTCCAGTGGAGCAATCACACCGACAGTGAAGCAACTTGGGAAAGCGAGGATTTTCTTTGGACAGAGTATCCACACCTATTTAAGGATCAGCTGAAATCTCGGGGACGAGATTTTTCCTAAGGGGGTAGGTGTTGTGACACTCCAAAATTTTTATTTGGTTTTTATCAAAAACTTTGTGGTTTTTGAAGAGAGGCCTTTTAAATTTTTTCTTTTTCAGAAAAAAAACCTTCCACTTAAAAAACTTCCTTTGCTTTGGCAAGGATTTTATTTTTCAAACTTTGGTGTTTGATCTTTTGAAAGCTTCTTCTCTGTTGGTTCTCTCTCAAATTTATTTTGGGAGTTTAATTTGTTTTCTTTTAAAATAAAACTCTATGAAAATTTGGGGATTTTCATATTTTGGAACCATCCTTGACTTGGCATTCTTGCCCATGTGATAAAACCTCTCCAAAACCTCCCCTACACCTTGTGATCAACCTAAGTTCTCTGTCCCAACTAGTCCAAACAAGTTTAGGATTTTATTCTAATTATTTCCCCTCTCAAATCAAATTCTGAAAATTATTTGGAGCCTGAGGGATTTTCAAAGCAAGTACCCCATTGCATTTTAGTTTTGACCTCAAACCAACTCTCCTGGATAGTCCTTGGTACCCACAACTCAGAACCATCTTGATCCACTCCTTCTCTTTTCAAATTTTTCAAAATTCAGTCTCTGCAAGTTTGGACCAGATTTGCCAAATTTGATGAAATTCATATCTACACTCTCCCAAAAATTCCACCAAAATTCAGGCAACCTATTTGAGCAATGAGAAGCCACTCCACCAAGTTTCAGCTCAAGGAAAAATCACCAGAGGCCAATTTCATTCTGTCGAACACCTTGCATGCCCTGCTGCTGTTCAAAATTCAGAAGATTCAGATTCAGTGTCGATCTTCGACAGAGGTTCAGTCACATGCCCACAGTGCCCTTGGCACGTTCCTCGCCGCCTCTTCCTCCTGTCTGGAGCATCCCGCACGCGCGCTTGGCGTCTTCCCGGCGTCGGTGGTGCCCTGGCCGCCCACGCCGGCGTGTCTTGCGGCGGCCGAGACCCCGTTACAGCCGTTAGGGGACAAGAACGGCGGCTCAACGCCGTTCCGCGCCGCCCATCGCTCCCTGGCTCTCTGCGTGGCCTCATGCACGCCAGCGCACGCCCGTGGCACCGCCACCGCGACCGGCAAGCACAGGACGCGCTCCCTGCCGCTGACGGGCCCGCGCCGCCCCGTTCTGTCGAACTCACCTCCTAAGCACCAATCTCCAGCTCGATTAGCACCAAAACAGAACCGGAGGACCTCAACGACGATGCCCAAGCCCCTAATCCCACTGCACATCCCGGCACCACCGTAACCACTCGCCGGAGATCCCCGTTCACGGCAACCGCCTTGGGCCGCCTATAAAAAGGGCCCCCGAGCTCAACCTCGTGCACGCCTCATCCCCACTCCTCACCAACGCCACGCCAGGCCACTAGAGGGACCTCGAGGAGGTCTCCTCCCCCAACTCCGGCCGCCCCGATACGCCTCGGCCTCCACCTCGATTCGCTCCGGTGAGGCCGTCTCCGGCGCCCAAACCCCGTCAGTTACTCCCTCTAGCTACCAGAAGCCTAACCCCCTCCTCAATTTGATCACTGCAGCTCTCTCCGACGAAGTCCGCAACCACCCGAACCACCGTCCGCCGGAGCAAAGCTCGCCGTCGACGTGGTGCTCGCCGACCGCCTCCACCACCACCAACCGACGCGGAAGGGTGCCCTGAACACGGAGGTACCCTCCGATCTCTCTGCCTCGCCGTGGATCACCGCCGGCGACCACCGCGGCTCTCGGGCACCGGCGAACTCTGCCGCCCCGTTTGAACTTTTAAACCCGACGGGCGGGACCCGCCTGTCAGCCTCTCTATCCTGTCTGAGCGAAGCGTTGTCTGAAAATGTCTTCTGCCGAATGCGCTTTCCCTCTGGGCTGGCGTAGTCGCTACCGAAGCGCTTTCTATTTTTATAAGCTAGCCCCTGGAAATCTTCTGTTTCATTACAGATGAGTCCCTGGACAAAAACCTTTATAACTTTTAAACAGAAAAGTATTTTTGATTGATTCTTTTTCTGTTCTCTTTAAAATTTTGTCTAGTTTTTTATCAGATTTATTTGAAAATTATTTGAAGTACTTTATGTGAACTCCTTGGTATTTACGATAGCGCATATATTTTTCTTTATACCGTAGATACTGAAGGAGGTGACGGAGCCGTGAACTTCACCGAGCTAGGCTCCGACTACTCCGAACCAGGCAAGCATGTTTGAACTTTTGATATGATGAGTGTCTTGGCATGTTCTGCATTTAGCTAGTTTCATGGCATGTTGATGAGCATACCGATGAACGTTATTTTATGAAATGTTGAGGTAAGTGAGTTCGATGATCCATAAGTGGATGAATGTGAGTAAGAATGGCCATGTGTTGGCATGAGGATGGGTAAGATGGCAGTGTTGTAGCATGCCAGGCTTATGCCGGACTATGTGACTTCAACGTCAGCTCGTATCATTCCAGTTTCTTTCATTCCGCCTTCCCTGTACTACCACATGTTTTCCGCAAGGAATATGGTTTAGTAAGTTGTAAACCGCTTTCCTGGTACACACCAAAAGGAGAGGCCGGGATGATGGTTCCATGGCCCTGGATTAAAGCCAGTCATCCGGTCAAGGGGCATGGGTGTTTCTGGTTGGGACCGAGAGGGGGGCACCCCTTAGAGCGCGCGTATATAAATTTGATCCCATGCTATTCGAGATTGTGATCTCTCCGTCTCAAAAGTTTTTCTTGGACGATGTCTAGGGTGATTCCTAGCATCGAGAGGTAGGATGGGTGTGTACTGGTTAGTTGTGTTTTCTTCCGAAATACCATAAACGGAACTAGTCCTTCGTGACTACGGAAATCCGTTGGCTGTGGGAATAATTTTGTACAAACTCTGCAGAGTCATATATTCCTCCAAATCATCTATTCCATGTCCTAGATCGATATTATCTTATCCTAATCAAATGCCAGTTTTGATGACAGAGACTCCGGTGATTCGCGTGAGTGCAAATTCCAGTTAAATGATTATTCCTGTGGATGGACTAACCCACATATTCTTATGAATTAAATGTTTAATATGAGTACTATTTACTTGTGATTTAAAGCCCATTCTGTGATGTCGCCCCGACGTCCGACTGTGGCATTTCTTTTAAAGCCCTTTCTGTGATGTCGCCCCGACGTCCGACTGTGGCATTTCTTTTAAAGCCCATTTTGTGATGTCGCCCCGACGTCCGACTGTGGCATTTCTTTTAAAGCCCTTTCTGTGATGTCGCCCCGATGTCCGACTGTGGCATTTCTTTTAAAGCCCATTCTGTGATGTCGCCCCGACGTCCGACTGTGGCATTTCTTTTAAAGCCCTTTCTGTGATGTCGCCTCGACGTCCGACTGTGGTATTTCTTTTAAAAGTCCATTCTGTGATGTCGCCCCGACGTCCGACTGTGGCACCATTTCTTTATATTTATTTGTTCACCTTTCGAGGCGTCGCTTCAGACACCCGATCGGTATTTAATTATGTTTTGTTGGGATTTCAGGCGGACTACCACCGTTTCCCTTTTACATACCTTGCTATGTTAATTATTGAATGTACATTGGTGAATTAATCATGACGCATCCATGCATGCATTTGTTATATCTTACGTCCGAACTGTCTTGTGAGTACTTTCAAAGTACTCACTGGCTTGTTCATTTGGCCAGATGCTGACGAAGGCGATCTCATGGATGAAGAGTTTGATAGCGAGTCCGACACCTAGAGGAGTCCCAGTCAGTCTCGTGCGACCCTGGATTTGGTCACTGTTTTATATCCGCTTCCGCTACCAAATAAATTCATCGAGCCTCACCTCGACGCTCGATGGGATGATAGACTTAGAGTCTTGTATTTCTCTGCCCGCTGTGTTTATCCACCACCACCCTATCCTCGAATCAGTAGTATGCCTCCACACCACTGTGTCATGTCCGCCATTATGTATAATTATTGGCGTGCTTGTAATAATTTGGTTGAGCAACCGTAGTTCGACCCTATAATATATTTTATGCTACTGGCTTATTGTATCAAGAAATTGTCTACCAGTGAGGAGGATTTCTCTCATACTGGACTCAAAAGATTGGTTTCTCAATAAATATTTTTATTGGAAAACCGGTCGTGACAATATATAAACTAAACAGGTGGCATTATAGAACACCACCGGCCAAACCGCCGGCCCAGCGCCGCCTCGCCGCCCCGAAACAACTCGCCACCGCCGCCCTGGCAGCCCTCTAGGCCCCCCGCCCCCACCCTGAAACCTAAGATAGATAGTGGGGTACCTCTCCGGCGAGCCCCCGTCCCCGTTGCGGGTGGTTCTTAACTCCGGCGAGCCCCCCAACCCCTGAAAATCGACTGACCCAAAAGTCGATTCAGTCAACTAAAGTATGGCTTAATTGGAGCAGAGCAGCAGCACGAGCGAGGGGGAGAGCAGTAGCAGCAGCTGGGCGAGCGAGCGATCGAGCGAGAGCCAGAGCAGCAGTAGCAGCGCGAGCGAGCAAGCGAGAGCCGGAGCAGTAGTAGCAGATCCGACTGGTATGGACGCCGCCGCCGAAGGGGCCTCGCACTGGGGGAGAGCTGCCGTGGAGATGTCGCCCGCGGCGCCAGCTTCAAGGTAGCCGCTCCATGGGGGTGCGGGATGGAGCACCGTCGGCGCCACGAGGTCGAGTTAAGGAGAAGGTGCGATGGGATGAGTGTACAACCTCTTTGGTGGTGCTGAGTAGGCCTCGACTTCGTCCGAGGAGTCGGTGAGGATGCTGCAGTTCCGGTGGAGCGGGTTAAGGCGGCGCTGTGGGGATGGAGCAACCGCGATAGACGAGGCGATCGTCGGAGCAGCTCCTTGGAGGTGGAGGACGGGGCAGCTGAAAGGACGGGACGGCGAGATGGACGACGGATCCTCATCCGGGGAGGTGGACGAGAGACGTCGAGCTGTTGCGGTGGACGACGTCGTCGGGTAAGAGGCTCCGGCTGGGAAGCGGTGAGGTGGCGGACGGAGGAGGGTGGGGTTTCGCGGCTGGAGCGGAGAGGTTATGGCGGCCTGGGATTTCGAATGGCGAAAATGGGGCGAAGGGAGGGGGTGAAGCATGACTTTGGTACGCGCTTGTCCAAAATGTAGGGTGTGTTACAAAAGTACCCCCACCGATTTGAACTAGCTAGTGGCCCTTTCGGCTCAGGGTTAGAAGGGGGATTTCGCGTGTCGGGATTTGGCAGCTGGAGGGAGTTTTCGCGCGCATTATAATTTTAGGATAGCAAGGCGCGGGTTGTGAAGGCGCCAGTTTTGGGAGCACGATATCTGAATTTTCGGCATATAACAAGACGCGGGTTGAATTTTAGGGACAAGCCTAACATGTAGTAATATTGTACTTATACGTACCAAATCAATTCACACTTCCCTCAACCAAAAAGAAAACGAAAAAAATAAAACTATTCACACCACACAAAGAGAGAGTCTTGCCCCGTTTTACTATACAAATGCTATTCAAAGCTACTCCCTCCTTCCATCTATATAGGGCCTAATGCGTTTTTCAATGCTAACTTTGACCAAATATTAGAGCAATGATATATGACATGCAACTTACACAAAGCACACTGTTAAATTCGTCTGTGAAAGGTTCTTTCAATGATATAATTTTCAAATTGTGCATGTCATGTACTATTAATCTTGTCAATAGTCAAAGGCGGTCTTAAAATCTCATTACGCCCTATATAGATGGAAGGAGGGAGTATGAATCCATGTTATGTCCGATTAAATTTTTTCGCTTACTGTATAATGCATGTAACCTACTCATACCAACATTTTAGTGCATTCCAAATGTCTATACTACGCCGCAATTCAAACTAAATTTGAATTCGTTTCTCTATTTCAATAAGAATCTACAATCATGATTGTTGCCAACTTCAACCATGATAGTTTCCTTGTTGTCCGCCAGATATAAATCGGATGGCCTATAATGCAGGATGGCAGGCACACCATCATCAACAACTCCGTTTTTTATAAGAGTAGAGATAAAATATATTAAATGTAGTATAACATGTTCATAAACACACCATGTGTATCACCATTATATATATTCACACATGCGTCAGTTTGAAGCACTATGATAAATTCTTCAAATATCCGAATTTGCTTTTTATAATGAAGTATATATGATCTCTTTTACACCCACACAACCCTCTTATCTTTGTAGCTAGCGCTAACTTTCTCTTGTGCATGAACACGCCCGCATCCCTCTCACCCTCCCTCAGCATTCTCTAGCTCCATCGCGCAAATTCGTCTTTTCACTTTAGGTCGTTCACCCACGGTGTGTGTAGGCCCCCCAGCTCCTTCTTTACGGCACACATCGATCGATATGCCTCTCTAGCCAGGTGTGCCTAGCACAAAAACAAGCTTCCCCTCTTCTCTTGTCACCGTCCATGCCTCACTCCCACCACTCTTTTCATTGTTCTCGTACTCGCACACTTCTCCCCATCGATATAGTATGCCTCTCGTACCACCTCCTACATGCATCCCTCTCTCTCTATCCTTCTCCTCGTGCCTCATTTGCTTCTAACACACACATGCATGTATACCGATCGATCTCCCAACATATACCTAGATCGACTTTAACTACCCCCCATCGATCGACGTACCTCACAAGTTATGTCTCTCCTTTCTCTAACAAAGGGCGATTGATCTTCCTATGTAGTTACGTCTTCTTACCACAACCACATCGTCCCCCCTCATCATTCGTGCATGCCTCCTGACCCGTCTCTCACACGCACGTGCATAGACAACAAGCAGCCATCTCCTCTCTTATTGATATTGCGGGCGTGCCCTCCGTTTGTGTAGCAAGCCTATCCCACCATTTGTTAGAAGCAACTCCACTACCACCCCCTCCAACACACTGGCTCTGTCTCTCTCCCAACCTTATTCCTCTCCTGCACATATGCATGGATGCCGATCGATCTCCCTTAATACATGAGGCAGATTGATCTCCTTAATACATGAGGTAGGCCTCTCTCCTCCTCCACACATATACCAGCCATTGTACCTCTATAGTTAATTGGGCCTCCCCGTTCCCCCACCACACACCGATAGTCGAGCGCTGTAGGTAGGTATCCATGCCACAGAGACAAACTGCACATGTCCCATCTCACGCTCCAGTAGGCCAGCCACTCTATATCTTTGACGTGGGCACACACAAATTCGATGGCACTCTTTATCGATCGCGCGCGCACACACACACATCATCCCTCTCTTTGATTCTATGGACACCTCAAGCTGATGATACCTCCACTCTCTTCTCGTGGATCGCCCCCTCTATATATATGTTATATCCAGGACTCTATTTCACACACATTGCATATGTTACATTTT
>NC_041392.1:666777787-666778339 GCF_002162155.2 Triticum dicoccoides | reverse complement strand
CCTTAATACATGAGGTAGGCCTCTCTCCTCCTCCACACATATACCATCCATTGTACCTCTATAGTTAACTGGGCATCCCTCTTCCCCCACCACACACCGATAGTTGAGCGCTGCAGGTACGTATCCATGCCAAAGAGACAAACTGCACATGTCCCCTCTCACGTTCCAGTAGGCCATCCACTCTATATCTTTGACGTGGGCACACACAAATTCGATGGCACTCTTTATCGATCGCGCGCGCACACACACACATCATCCCTCTCTTCGATTCTATGGACACCTCAAGCTGATGATACCTCCACTCTCTTCTCGTGGATCGCCCCCTCTATATATATGTTATATCCAGGACTCTATTTCACACACATTGCATATGTTACATTTTTTGATTGACCCCCCCCCCCCAAAAACTCTCAAGAACCCACACACTATATCTCTCTAGGTTTGTATCTCTCTCACACAACCCCACGTAGGTGGTGTACGTATACAAGAAGAGAATAGGTGCACCGTGCACGTACTCACGCTTCGTGCCCAGCCACACCCGCGCGGGTACAT
>NC_041392.1:666762795-666777777 GCF_002162155.2 Triticum dicoccoides | reverse complement strand
AAGAACCCACACACTATATCTCTCTAGGTTTGTATCTCTCTCACACAACCCCACGTAGGTGGTGTACATATACAAGAAGAGAATAGGTGCACCATGCACGTACTCACGCTTCGTGCCCAGCCACACCCGCGCGGGTACACGGTGGAGCTCATTTCTTTACAAAATGGCAGCCCACGTGCTAATTTGAACTCCTGTAGCGGTTGTTTACCTAGGGAGGTCGTGTACCACGCGTGCACGAAAGAAAGTTTGACTTGACGCGTTGCCCTGTTATTTTTAAATAAAGTTATAGCGCTCAATGGCACGTACACAGAATATAAAACGATTTTATGGAGAAAAGGGTAGTCCGCTCACTATATACAATGGAGCCTGCCTGCCTGGTTTGTCGCTCTTCGGAGTATCTCAAACAAGGCTACGGTGGCCTCTCTCTCTCTCTCTCACCGTTGGTCACTGATCCGGCCGCATCCCGTCCGCCGGGGGAAAGGGAGTCCGGTGGCCTCTCTCTCTCTCACCGTTGGTCACTGATCCGGCCGCATCCTGTCCATCGGGGGAAAGGGAGGAAGTGCATCGTTTCTCTGTTCGACAGCGCCGAGGCAGCACGTCCCGATCTGCGGTACATGCCATTCTCTCTGACCAAGCTCCGGCGCGGCAGGGCCTATGCCACCTGCTCGCAGATTCCGCCCGCCGCCGCTCACCTAGTTACATCCCGACGACCTCCAGGTATCCCCTCCGGCCTTGCTCCACTGCCCGTCTTCCCACGTCACTGCATGTGGATCTTCCATAGTTCTTTGCCCAAAATGTAGCTCGTCCTGCGCACTTTCCATATTGCATTCTCGTCCTCACACCGTTTTAGACAAACACAACCGTGTTGTTATCTTCCCTTAGGACAAGGAATATGCTTCTTTTTTGTCGTCGCATGTGTCGTCAACTGTTATTGGCCAATAATTGTTTCCTTTCTACCTCTTTTTTGCAAACAGGGCTATCCATTTCACCTTGTTGATATTGCGACCTTTTGGTGAACTGCACAAATCACTTTTTTCTTAAGAGTGTTTTGTGCAGTTGTACTAAAATGTCACACGGGCAACATCTCTACATTTCAGTGCGATTGCACAAAGGGAGATTGGTTTTGCTCTATCCTCCTCATCCAACTCTGAGCCTAATCTTCTCCAACTAGTTAGTCTTAAGAGAGACTGCAAAGGTGACCGGCTTCTATTTGTGTGTTTATTGTTTCATCAGCAGTCCTCTATTATCATAATCACACTTAATATCTTTGGAACAGGGACCCTCAGCTCTATTTTAGTGGAACTGCACAAAATGATCGGAATGTTGCATGCTCCAGACAGCTACTTTTTCCCAACATGCCTTGTTGATTTAGACAGAGTTGGGGGGACGTTGCTGCCAATGAAAGCATGGATCAATTTTAATTTAACACCTTCTCACAACTCTGTCTTCAGTTGTGATGTAATTATTAGCTCTGATCTGCTAATAATTGACATGCATTAGCAAGGAAGTTAGTTTTTATTGTTTCCGAAAGAGCATCGATGGCAAGACACGCGAAACAAAAGCTGAAAGCTCACACTATTGTACAATTTCATGTCGCTAGAAAATTATTTGTATAGTACGACAATTATGTAAACAAATAATGGAAGCTTGATAGCATTGCCAGAAGCCTCTTCATCATCCGGGTCCATGTGCCATGCACAAAATTATACTCCTTCGTTCCTAAATATTTGTCTTTTTACAAATTTCAAACGGGCATATTTTAGAGTGTAGATTCACTCATTTTGCTTCGTATGTGTACTCCCTCCGTTCATAAATATTCTATTCGTCTTTCTAGAGATTTCAACAAGTGACTACATACGGAGCAAAATGAGTGAATCTACACTCTAAAATATGTCTATATACATCCGTATGTGCCAGTCCATTTGAAATCTCTAAAAAGACAAATATTTGAGTAGTCACTCGTTGAAATCTCTAGAAATACAAATACTCCGGAGTATATTTAAGAACAGAGGGGGTAGTGCACAACTGCATGGGAGACTCAGCCCGGTCGTTGCGCCACATTAATAGTGAGTAATGAGCAGTCAAACCATAAGCCCCACTTTTCCCACTGTAAGTTGCTCTGAAGAAGCAACCATCAATACGCTCTTCTTTTAATCCGCTCATACTACTCCATCCGTCACTGTTTATACAACGCGCTTCAGAAAAAAGAAAAAAATCTGTGGGACCAAGGCGACTAGCGATCGGCCTGAAAAATAGCATTGGTAGTTATAGCATGGTGTCTATTACTAGAGGGAATAATGCGTACACACATGCATGCAGTGCTTCCACCCCGGGTACACACATGCATGCAGTGCTTCCACCCCGGGTACACACATGCATGCACTTACTCCACTCCGTAATAGTACAATACATGGAGAGAAAATTGTGGACTTGATTGCGGTTACCACACCCTAATTAATTAAGCATTAAACCAAACGTGTCTAAAGTCTCTCTGGTGGTGGAAATGCATTGAGAGAAATGCATCATAATGAAGCGCACCCTGTAAACTGTGACGGAGGGAGGAGTAGTATGAAGGTGCAAAACCAAGTACGCGTATGGCCAGTCGGTAAATGCACCTACTCTTGGCATATCACGGACATGTGGGACAGGAGTGTGAGCAAACCGATCTCAATTGACGGCAAAGAGCCAACCCGCCTTTCCTTGAGAGAGATGAGGAGGGAGAACACACAAACGGGCTCGCACAGAGGCCAAGATATATTCGAGCATGGTTGGTTGATCGATATCATTCATTACATGTTGGGCTGCCATTTTCCACCCTTCTCCGGAATAAACGTATACTTTATCAGAGATAAAAAATAAGAGTACAGATGCTCCACCGTGCGGTTCTAGTAGTAGTACTACTCGTACTACTGCGCTTGGCTCTTCGCCTCTTCGTGAAGTCGAACAATGATGGTACTCCGCATGTTGGGTACTACCGTGTATGCCTCTAACAATCTGACATCGAATGGACTGATGCATGTCCACCGAGGGTAGGTTGCATTAGTCAAAAGGCGTAAGCGAGCTTCACCTTGTCCTGCAAGCTTCTCCTCGTTCTGCGAGTTGACGGGACACACCAAAAAGTAGTGCTAGTCCATACTCCCTCCTTTCCGGTTAATATGGCTTAATATTTTTTGCGGGTAAATGAGAGAGCTTTATTCATATATAAGCATTCTTAGGACGATCAGCCAAGACACTGGTCACTAGGAAGCGAGGTACCCCGCAAGAAAAGAAGTAGGAAGAGAGGTGTTTCATCAAGCCAGCTCTCAGCCACATGCAAAGTGCAGCAAGCACGGTTCGCATGAAGATGCGCTGCAAGGTTTGCTGACCTGTTTACATGCTGAATAAGAAAAAAGAGGAAATATTGCCGAGCGCTACTATTTGTAACAGGATATGAGCCAGAATTAAGCGAGAATTGTGGTGAGTGTTCCATGCAATCAACTTCCATTATCACATGCGAGAACCCTCGAAGAGAACCAAATGTGTTGAAGATTGCTTTATCACATTTTAAAATTATAATACGAGTGCAGACACTCCTCCATCCGGTTCCTAGTACTATTATCGTACGTACCTTTATAGACTATAGTAGTAGTACTAGTAAACTTTGTGCTTGGCTGTTCGCCTATTTGGGAAGTCGAACAATAATAACACTAGTAGTATAGTGTATGCTTCTGGCAATCTGACACCGAATTAACTGTTGCACGTCCACCGCCTGAGCGAGGGAGAGCTTGCATTAGTCAAAAGTTTCTCCTTGTCCTGCGAGCCATCGCGCGCAAGCTTCTCCCGTCCTGCAACCTTCTCCTCGTTCAGCAAGTTGACGGGACACAGTAAAGTAAAGCTAGTCCATACTGCCTCCTCTCCGGTTAATATGGCTTAATTTCAAATGAGATAAATACACTGTCTGTCACTGTATATTTGTAAAAATACGGTCAGTGGCCTTCATAATACGCTCATTGCGCTCAATATATATATTTTCCGGTGTTTATACGGTCACTAGCTCACCCTGACTGAGTATGTGTGTGCATGCACGTGTAGGTTGAGCACTTGCGCATGACTGTGTGTGTTCCGTCGTGTGCTTAGACATGCATGCATTAGGGCGTCGTGCGCATTTTTGCGTTCATGTGTACGTGTAACTATTGCATACACGTAGGGGGAGTACATGTAGGGGCTACTAAGGAGCAGTCAAATCACACAGTAAGTTAGTCGGAAGAAGCAACCATCATTTCACTCTTGAATGACACGTACGCAATATAAAATGGTTGATATGGAGAGAAAAAGAAAACCACTATATATACACTAGCAGGAGCCTAAGCTACAAGCCTGCTTGCTTAGGTTACTCTCTTCACAAGCATAGAACGACGGGCCTGATCCCGCAGCTGGGGGAAGGGAACAATGTTCTGCTTAGACGCGGTCGACATCGGCGAGGGAGAAAACCCACAGTCGGTGCGTCCTAATCGGGGGTCACCGCGGTATGGGCCGATGCCGCATCCCAACCGCCCTTCTAGCTACAGCCCGACGTCCCAGGTAGTCCATCTTCCTTTTGGAGCCGGCTTGCTCCACTGTCGTAGCTCCATCTCCATGTCAATCTTTCTCTACTTCTACCGGCTTCTACTTGTGATGAGTTTATGTCTCATGAACTAGTGTCAGTACTATTATTCTAATCACACTTCTTCAATATCTTTGCCATCAGGGATGCTCAGGTCGATTTAGTGGAACTGCACAAAAGCATCGTATGATCCGAGGGTGCCAGCCGTCTTTCCTTCGATAGATTCTACCCAGCCAGGAAATTAAATCATGTTTAGAGTTTAGGGTTTAAGTCGTAGTGACCCCATTAGAGTTTTTCTTTCGTACACGCTGTCACAACTTTTTTCTTTAGTTGTGAAGTAAATATTGGCTATGATCTATGAATCATTGAGATGCATCAGCATGCGTGTTAGTTTTCCTTTGTATTTGATGGAATGTTGTAAACGGGAAACCTTGGAATAGGAATGAAAATGGAGTGGAAAGTTTCCGTTTTTCCGGAGAAAAAATGGAAACAGAGAGAAACCAACATTTCGTTTCGTTGGATCGCGCCATCGAGCAAAACCAACGTTTAAATATCGTTTGTCGTGTTCGTGTCTCACCCTCCTCCACGACTCGACCCCACACGATCGCTCGGCATGCCACTCACTGGGAACCGAGCACTACTGGAAGAGATTGACGAGTTGGGGAGGACAGCTAGCTGTAGCACGGACTCCCAAGAACTTTTTACATGCATGTTGTAGCCGGCTATCGCGACCTTTTAACGCGGAGCAACCACGTGCACCCGGAAGCGGCGCAGGCGACGCTCTCTCGGCCGGCGCGCCGCTTCAATGTCGGCGCCAGTGAGAGGTCGCGTCCGCTCTGGCCGGGCATGAATGCGGCACTGACCGTTTTGGGCGGGAAGCACGCGCGGGTGATGAAGAGGGTTCGGGTTGGTCAGGACCGGCCGTGGCAGCGGTCCGGACGTGCGCAAACAAGAGATGTTGTACGTTAATATTGTTGCGTATATAATTAACAACATAAATAATGTGCCAGTTGGACAAATATGATTGGAGATGGAGATGGAAATGGAAATGGAATTTTATGTAAACATGGATATGCATGTCTATGTCTATGTGTGTGTGCGCAACGAATCTCGCGACCTGGAAGCGAGGGCGTGTTTTTGATCGAGTTTTCTTTGTTGGTACATTAGAAAATCAGTTTGTCTAATTCACATCTAGATGTTATTTAAGGATATCACATCTAAGCTCCCACAAGTACATAATGTAGCAACAAGAAACAAAAAACTAGGAAAAAAATAGACCACAAACAGAGTGGACATCCACTTAGATGTGACATAACTATGTCACATCTAGATGTGTCCTAGACAGACCCTTAAAAAATTGTCCGCCAGTTTTCGTTTCTTTTTTCCGAGAACGCGCGTATTCTATTTAAAATCACTGCTATGGAGAGATTTTTTACTCCATTATAGCCTTTTGTTTGATAGAGTTTCTCGCGTCTCGCTCTCTCACCCTCTCCATATCAAAACAAGATGACAGTGTCCACTCTATCTCTCTCCTCACCGGTGGTCACAGATCCGGCCGAATCCCATCCGCTGCGGGAGGTGAGGAGGTGCAGCATTGACGTTGTCGCCGTCGGCGACGGAGGAAGCCGATGCGCACCGCCCTCTCGAAGCCGGCGCTGGCGCGGACGAAGATCCTTCGCGCCCTTGTTCGCTGCCGTCGTGTGGGCAGATCCCGCCCGCCCGCCTAAACGACATCTCGCCCACCTGAGGTATAACTTCTTGTACTGGTCCAGCTACCCAGCTCGCTGCGTGTGGGTTTTCTTCTATGCGACTACTCCCCAGCTCCCCATGCATAGTAGCTAGGGTTCGTCGGTTGGTCCAACATCACCTACTAGTACTATTATAGAGGAAATGTCACTCTAAAAGTTGTCCTGATTTATGCCTCGATGGAGGTATACATGTTGTTTCAACAAAAAGTACATGGTGGTTGTGTGGTCCTTGTCCATATGGTGGTAGTACTATCACTGGTTAAATGAAGAAATGCTTTTTTTCTCGGGTATCCTGGTTTAGTTCCCATCAAGATAATTATGATGCTTCTGTTTGTTGGTGTACTTTTCATTAATTCTTATTGACAATTGAGATGTCGTTGCTAACCCTTTTTTATATTTTTGGAAATAGCGATGCGTGTCTCCATACCCGGGCATGTCTTCCTCAATTTTAGTGGAACTGCACAAAATTGGATGGCCATTGTTGTTCCTCCTCACTGTCCTCTGCCACGTGGTTCTTCCTTCCTCGAGCTTGATTACTGAGAAGAAACAGACCACAGTGAGGATTTGTCGAACTTCATAGGTGCCTCACCCAAACTTGATGCCAAATGGATGATGCATCACCACGATGACCTATCGATGCTCATGGTTGCGCCTCATGGTTGCATCGGCTAGTGAAGCTGATCGATTTTCAACGAAAAACAAGCTGTCTTCCATCAGTGCTCTTTGCTTGTTACGCACAAAGATGATATCCTTCATCAGTTCACCTTGGTTGCGTTGGAGACGCATTCGTCTTTCACGTTGGTGCAATTTTATCACACAATTGGCTATGAACCAAATGTTTCCTCGAAGAAGGATCGACGTTGGTACTAAGAGCATAAGTTTTGTATTGATTTCTAAGCCTTCTCACAACTTTGTCTCCAGCTCCCCTGTAATTTTATTTGTCCAGCTATTAACTTTGATTTAAAAAATGGTGTGGACTAAAAACCCGGATGGACGTAGTAGCCTTCCATTTTTATTTACTCCGCATATTAGATTTGACTGAAATCAAACTTTGTAATACTCTCAAACCTTTCCGATAATTGAAATTAAAATTCTTTATTTGTACACACTCTCACACATTTCCGATAATTTGGCGCATGTGTGGTTGTTCACTTAAGGGAGGGTAGTGTACCACACGTGAAGGACAGGAAGTGCGACCAGGACGCGTGGGCGTGGATTGTTAGTTCATCGGAAGTAGTACTAGTTTTCTTCACTATACATTAATTAAAGAGTTTCGTTTCATACTTACACAATTTAAAACGATTGTTATGGAGAGAATAAGAAAACCACTCCACTATATATTAGTCGTATACACAAGAGTGCTATATGGACACAGCTTCATTGACTTAGTGCACCTGCCTTTGGATTTATGACAGGTGGGCCCAAAATGTGGCTGGCTCACCTGTCATACAGTCAAAAGCAGGTGCAGTGAAGGCACCGGAGCTCAGTCCGTACTACAGTAGTATATATAAGCGGGAGCCTCAGCGCTTGTTCACTAGGGTTTGCACTCTCCACATGCTCGCAGCACTACATATATGTTACACGCTGGAGGCTCAGCGTTCATTTTCTAGGGTTTGCTATATCCACAGTCTCTCACCCTCTCTTCACCAGATCTAAACAAGACTGAATTGGCCTCTTGTCTCTCTCTCCCCTCTCACAGCTGGTGAAGGAGGCGTTCGTATCCCGTCGCACCAGGAAGGGGAGGAGGTGCAACATTCACTCTATTGCCTTCGGCGAGGGAGGCAATCCACTGCCGGATGCGATGTTCTCTTTCACCCAGCGCCTGTGCGGGAGGGCCACTAACCCCTTCTTCCTCGCTGTCGTACGTAGTGTGGGCAGATCCGGCCTCCCGCCGCACACCTTGCCACATCCCGATGACCCTAAGGTATAAGTTTCTTTGAAACCGTCGTTGCTCTAGCTGCATGTGGATCTTTTTCGATCTGTAGTCGAATCTAGGTCTTGGTTCAAAGAGGAAAGAAGGGTGCGGTGGGCTGGAGCAAGAATCTAGGACGTGGTTCAATGAGGAAAGGAGGGACGGAAAGTAGTATAGACTGGCTATCTAGCCGCTTAGTAGGTCGAAAAGGGAAAAGGAGGGTAACCTAGTACACACATCTGTAAGGAACCGATCTCTTTGTTCAAAAGGAAAAGAAACTGGGGGGTCGGGTAGTTTGTGCAGGACTAGATTTGCTGCCCTCACATAGGAAGAAGGTTCAAAGAGAACAAATATGGGACTAGCGCATATATGCTGCTTGGCTACATACTCTGCATCACCCATTTATACGTGTGGATGCACATGGTGCTGGCATGTCCCATACAACTATTTTGCTGTTGTTAATCTAAGAATGCCGCTGGAAAATTGAAGCAATGCCACTGTTAAAAGTAAATTACATTTTTTAACGACTGTTGTTTGAAGAGTATGTCTCTGTTAATATGAATCAATTCAACCATTTTAGAAATGCTACTATCCTACTTTGTTTCCATCCATGATAAGTTAGATGCTTCTTTCTGTCACTGTTTGTTTCATCCTCCTTTATCGGCAAGTAATTGTTTCCTTTTTTACCTCTGTTAAAACAGCGGTATCGATTCAACTTGTTGCTATTGCGACATTTTGCTTCGCTACTCAAAACACTTATGTTTTAAGAGTGTTTTGTGCAGTTCAACTTGAATGTCACACCGGTGACTTTGCTTAATTTTGGTGGAACTGCACAAAAGGAGATCGAGATTTGTTTCTAGTCTTCGTGGCGAGTTGTTTCAAATCTTGGTCTCAACCACATGATGTGTAGTGTGCTTTGAGATGTTGTGCTACTTGTTTTGGTATTGTTTTAAATAAATATTAGATTGAAGCTATTGTATTGCTGTTTTTTCCCATTAAGTAGTGAACAAAAATGGGACTAACCCAGACATGATGCTTGTTGCTTTGTTACAACAAATTCAGCATCACCCCCTTTATAAGCAAGTAATTGATGCCACTCTCAGAATTAACTACTGAATCTTATTTCAAAACTGCAACACTTGTTAGGGATTGGCGGGATTACCATTTTTGTGGCCGCATGTTTCATCCTCCTTTATTAGCCAGTAATTGATTCCTTTTTTGCCTCTGTTTAAACAGGGATATCTATTCAACTTGTTGCTATTGCGACATTTTGCTTCGCTACGCGAAACACTTTGCTTGATTTCAGTGCAACTGCACAAAACGAGATTGGATTTCCTATTCGTGTTGGCAGATTCGTATTTTATCTTGTCGTCTCATGAAAGGTCAGTACAGGCCTTCATCCACATGATTGTGCAGTGTGCTTTGAGATGTTGTGCTACTTGTATTGGTACTATTTTAAATAAATGTTGAATTGAAGCTATTGTATTGCTGTCTTTTCCCATTAAGTAGTGAACAAAAATGGGACCAACCCAGACATGATGCTTGTTGCTTTGTTACAACAAACCCTGCATCACCCCCTTTATAAGTAGATGGAAGCACATACTATTGTTGCGCCCACTCTCCCCTGGAACTGTTTATGCTTTTCGTTAATCTAATGCTGCTGGTAAAATTAAGCAATGCCACTCTCAGAATTAATTAACTGCTGAATCTTAGTTCAAAACTACAACACTTGTTAGGAATGGTACTATCCTCATTTGTAGTTATTTCTACATGTTTAACCAAGGTATTGTTAAGATAATGTCTCTGTTAAAATGAATCAGTTGCATTGTTTTAGGAATGGTACTTTTCTGCTTTGTCGTTCTTTATACATGTTGAAACAAGGCATTGTTAAGATAATGTCTCAGTCAATATGAATGAATCACACTGATGGAGAATTGCTACTCTCCTACTTTGTTTCCCATTAAGATAAAGTAGATCAGTAGATGCTTTTCTTCTGGGAGTACAAGTCATCAACCATTATTTGTCAGTAATTGTTTCCCTTATACCTATTGTTTCTTACAGGGATATCAAAATTAAAGCTCGGTTTTATTCCGACTTTGATTTTAGTTGAACTGCACAAAAGGAGCCAATGTGTAAGGCAAACTGCTGCATTACTGGGTCCAGTTGGTCGTTCCACTTTGCAGAAAGAAGCAGTCACTATTTGCGCTACATTATAGAAGGAATGACCGAGAAGCTTTACAGAGTATTATTAGACACCGGTGACATGACTAGTCTGCAGAGACCATTGGCAATTTAACAACCGTGGAGTGCCCTGGGCAAAAAGTGCCCAAACAAGTACAAGAAGCTATGACATGACTCCACGATCATAGGCATTACATATTTTGAATGGGAAAAGCTTGTCAAATTTTAATCATTGATGTTAGCAAGAAGACGTTAGTTTAATATATTGGAATTGGAAAACCTTGTCAAAATTTGCTCATTGATGTTAGCCAAAAGACATGCATTTGATATTTTTGAGTGGGACGCCCTTGCTGTGAGCAGCGTCGAGTGTTTTTTCCTATTCCTGTGTTCAGTTTAGAAGTAAATAGTTACGCTGCTAAGATATTCCTGTGTTAAGAGTTTGTTCTGAATATTGTCTATGTAATGCCAGGCCTTGTGTTTGATTACAAAGTTGAGCTTGGAATGTTGTGGCATGCGGCATCACGAGCTATTCACCGTGCCCCCTGAGAATAATGCCTCGTATTGTTTTGCATGTAGATCTAATGCCAGTGATTTTCTTATTAAGAAGATCATCCTCTTCTATTGTTTCCGTGCTTAAGAAGTTCATCGTCTGATGTTTCACTCATAGCCTATACGACAAGTCGGGTAGGTTAGACATGAAACCATATGATCTTCCGACCAACTCATGATATTAGGCCGTGATTGGATCGTTGTTTTCCAACGAAAACCGCTTGTAAAACTGACGCTTGTAAATTAAAGCAGATGGTCTCGGGCGAAGGCGCTTGGTTGGTCGATTTCTACTAGTAAAATATCGGAAGTACTTCACACACGATAAAAACGCTGAACGACACTCGAACGATTGCTAATCCAGTTGTTAGCTGTTGTTTCAGCCTTGCCCATGGATGGCATGATACGCACGTCATGCATGTATCGTCTGGTAATGTCGTCCATATAGCAGTGCTCGTAAAATATACACTGGTCTCTCAAATTACATGCATAACCCTCCGGTTTTACTTGTAGAACTCGGTCCCTTGGTTTCATTACGCCTGTATTTTACACGTTGTTTCCGATGACGAGTAAATTACACTTGTATGTTAATACAGGTTTGAAATAAACCAGAGCTCCCAAGAGCGGCCTTACCATTTCCTGCCGTCTCAGTTTCTCGAAGGTGCTCATAGGTGTCCGATGATCCTGGCTTCCTGAATGAGCAGCGGGCGCTGTATCAAACCATCCGTAGGGACCGTGAGGCCCTCTCCGTTGTCCTTCGAGTTGTTGCGCTCACCGTGGCGCCGAGCATTGTTAACATCGTCAACGTACATGAGGATTCAGGAGATGACTTTATTTTGACTGGATGACACTAGGGACCCACTAGGGCCATAGCCATACGTACGCAAGTGCCTCCTTATTATGTACAACTATATTTTTTTTTGCTTTCTCCTGGTTACCTGACATCACGGTCCCATACCATTGTCAACCTATGTAGTCAATATAAACGAGAGAATTGCACAAGGTGCGGCCGACAGCTGGGACCAAGCAGCTCGAGCAGTATTTGTGTTTTTCAGGCGTGAGCACTGCAGAGTTTTTCTTGGCAATGATTTCGTTGTTGTTCAGAACAGAGCAGGGTATTAACTGGGCGGGATGTGGCCCGCCTAGCCCAGGCCAGATATGCAGCCTAGATACTAATTTTTTCAAGATGAAAACGGCTAGCCCAGCTATACGTCTTTTTAAGGAATACCCAGGCAAGGTCAACTTGTTATTCTCCGCCCCGCTGGGTTGCAAATCTTTCCTAGGAGGGATGCATTAGGCTTAACAGGGAAATGGCCTTTAAAAAATAATAAATGGGATGTAATTATAAAAACTGGGAAGTAACTATAAAAAATGCACCAACCACGAAATTAGTTTATAAAATATTATTTATGGATTTTGAAAATCTTAAATTTTCATTGTTGCGCGCGCAATGTTTCGTTGGATTTTTATGTAATACAAATTTATATTTAATCTGAGTAGAAATTTTGGGATAAAAATATTCCGGATCCCATCAAAATGTGGGAAATTTTATTGAGTTCTGTCTTCAACGGTTGGTTGAAATTATTAATCATTGTCCTAGCTAGAAAATGGGCTGTACTTTTAACAAACTGTAAATGGGTTGTTGTAGATTCTAGTAGAATTCAAAAATGGTCTGTACATTCTTACAAAACGCAAATGGGCTATAAGTTCTCTGCCACACACTTGTGGGCCTACTAAGTGACACGTCCCCTAAAAAAATAAGTTGGCGCGTATGCAAGGCTTTGTCAACTTATTATAGTCAACACACGGTTCTAGCAGCAGTGGCCGTTGGATGTCTATCCAACGGATGCCATGCTTCTTCTTCAATCTCGGATATTCTTAGCTTCGGCCGCCCAAAAAATGATTCCTCCCCCTGACATCTGGGGCGCATTGTTTCGGAGGCTGACTCGTGGGCCTACTAAGTTGGAGCGTACCAAGGGCTTTGTCAACTTAGTCAATATAAACGATTCTAGCTTCATTGACTATACGATGTCCATCCAACGGCCATAGTGCTTCTTCAGCCTCAGGTCTTCTTGGTCCAGCCGCCCAAAGCAGCGCCAGTCGTGCCGCCTGCTCCTGCCTCCCGTGGCCGGCTGTGCTGCCGCGGAGGCCTCACCGCCCCCATACTACTCCACCGCCAGCTAGGCCATCCCTCCACTCACCCACACCCCCTATTATTCTGCAGCGACGGCAGCCTCACATCGCAGCCGACCCAGTGAACCCTTGTACTCCTCTCCGCGCGGTCTTCCACTTCTGCGTCTTCCCCAGCTCCGCGTCGTCCCCTTCCTAGGCCTCGCCATCGTCCACCGCCCGGCGCGGCGTGGTCGAAGAGTACTGTACGTGGAGAGGCTGACAGCTGGGTCCACGGCGGCCGCAAGAAAGTGCCTGCTTATTACGCGCACAATAATTATTCCTCCACCTGACAGTGGGGACCCACCGGACGGCCCACCTTATTTCGCAAAAAAAGTACCCCCCTGACTGCTAGGACCCACCGGACGGGCCATCGTATTTCACGAAAAAAAGGTTCCCCCCGCTGTCAGCTCGGACCCACCGGAAGTGCCTCCTTATTACACACAAAAATGAATACTCCCCCTGCTAGCTGGGACCCACCTTCGTGGGAGGCTGACTTGTGGGCCTACTAAGTTGACGGGGATAGAGGGCTTTGTCAACTTAGTCAATATGAACGATTCTAGCTCCAATGACCGTACGATGTCCATCCAACGGCCGTAGTGCTTCTTCAACCTCTAGTCTTCTTGCTCCAGCCGCTTAAAGCAGTGCCGATCGTGCCGCCTGCTCCTGCCTCCTGTGATCGGCTGTGCTGCCGTGGAGGCCTCACCGCCCCCTACTATTCCCACCGCTGGCCAGGCCCTGCTTCACGGCAGCCTCACAACACAGCCGAATGAGTGAACCCTCATACTCCTCTCCGCGTGGGCATCCACTGCCACGTCTTCACCGGCTCCGCGTCGTCCCCTTCCTAGGCCTCGCCGTCGTCCATCGCCCTGGTGCTCTCGGTGCGGCGTGGTCAAGGAACGACTTCCATCGGATGTGGACTGTACGTGGAGACGCTGACAGCTGGGTCCACGGCGGCAGCAAGGAAGTGCCTCCTTATTACGCGGAAAATAATGATTCCTCCACCAGACAGCAGGGACCCACCGGACGGGCCACCGCATTTCATGAAAAAAAAAACGTTTCCCCCCTGACTGCTGGGACCCACCAGCTACACCTTCGCACGGAAGGAAGTGCGTCCGGGCAAAAAAAACCGATTCGCCCCCTGACTGCTGGGACCCACCAGCTACATCTTCGCACGCAAGGAAGTGCATCCGGGCAAAAAAAACAAAACGATTCGCCCCCCCTGACTGCTGGGACCCACAAGCTACATCATCACAGGCAAGGAAGTGCCAGATAGTCGGGACCCACCTGGTCGAAGCGTACGTAGTGTTGTCATTCTGGTCGTGTACATGTATGTACATATATACTGGTCGATGTAGAGGCACGCACGTGTCGTAGTAGAGGCGCGTACGTGTCGTAGTAGAGGCGTGCACATAGCATGTACACATACGTACAGCGGCCAGGGTGCAAGAAAGAAAATACAGCCACGTACGTACATACGGGCAGGGTCTCGAACACCTACTCGCGCATACGTACGGTGAGGGCTCGTGTACATGGCTTGGTCGGAACGAAGAAACGGCATCGTCTTCGTGTTCATGGGGAGGCAACGGAATGCGTCGTGTTCATGGGGAGGCAACGGAATGCGTCGTGTTCATGGGGAGGGGTGTGGCGTACCGCAAAACGGAGGAAACGGACCTCCTACGGTCGAAATGGGGGTCATGTTGATCAGGAGGAGTGTGGCGTACCGCAAAACGGAGGAAACGGACCTCCTACGGTCGAAACGGGGGTCCTATTGATCGGGAGGGGTGTGGTGTACCGCAAAACGGAGGAAACGGACCTCCTACGGTCAAAACAAGGGTCCTATT
>NC_041392.1:666761921-666762533 GCF_002162155.2 Triticum dicoccoides | reverse complement strand
AAACAGACGAAACGGACCTCCTACGGTCGAAATGGGGGTCCTGTTGATCGGGAGGGGTGTGGCGTACCGCAAAACGGACGAAACGGACCTCCTACGGTCAAAACGGGGGTCCTGTTCATCGGGAGGGGTGTGGCGTACCGCAAAACAGGTCTCGACGAGATACTGTTCATCTCCACCGTCGACCTCCTCCAGCCTCCACGGGCTACCGTCCACCTCCTCCAGCCTCCACGGGCTCCTGTTCATCCAGCCTCCACTGCGCGCTACTCCACCGGCTACTGTTCAACCACCCCTCCACCGTCTAGTGTTCATCCAGCCCTCCACACCACGGGGTCCTGTTCAACCACCCCTCCATGGGCACCCCTCCACCGTCTACTGTTCATCCAGCCCTCCACACCACGGGGTCCTGTTCATCCAGAGGCAATGCCACCGCTCACTGTTCATCCAACCCACCCCCGCCCCCCCGCAACGCTCACTGTTCATCCAATTGATCAACTTCAGTTAGCAGCAGTCGCGAAGGAATCTCTTGATCGGGTTAGTTAACATCCATCGATCGATCGCTCGGGTTCAGTAACGCGTAGCCTGCAGTGCAATCGCTCGGGTTCAGTTAGAGTC
>NC_041392.1:666759908-666761846 GCF_002162155.2 Triticum dicoccoides | reverse complement strand
GCTCACTGTTCATCCAATTGATCAACTTCAGTTAGCAGCAGTCGCGAAGGAATCGCTTGATCGGGTTCAGTTAACTGCTATCGATCGATCGCTCGGGTTCAGTAACGCGTAGCCTGCAGTGCAATCGCTCGGGTTCAGTTAGAGCCCAACGCCTCGCTCGAGTTCAGTTAGAGCCAACGCCTCGCACACATGCGCGTACGTGTACTAGATAAACGCGCATTGCTCGGCCCCCGACCTCCCACCGTAACCAGGAACTCCCCGAAATTTTCCTCGCCCTCTCTTCTACCATGGTTTTTTCCGTCATGGACGGCCTAAAGAATGTCATGCAGCTGCGTATCCGGCCCGCCCAGGACGAAAAGCCCATTTTCTATCATGATTTTTTGTCATAGAAGTAGGAGCCCACCACATCTATGATGATACAGGGTTTTGTCACAATTATCGTCATAGAAGTGTCATATGTCTGATAGAAAAAAATTCGTGCAGCCCAAAATGTCACGAATGTGTCTTTTTTGGTAGTGTCACACTTCATCGGAGAGGCTATGGAGTTGATGTAGAAGCCCTCCGTGATGGATGCCCCCTCCGGCGGAGCTCCGGAACAGGCCCCAAGATGGGATCTCGTGGATATAGAAGGTTGCGGTGGTGGAATTAGGTTTTTGGCTCCGTATCTGATCGTTTGGGCGTACGTAGGTATATATAGGAGGAAGGAGTACGTCGGTGGAGCAACAGGGGGCCCATGAGGGTGGAGGGCACGCCTGGGGGGGGGGGGTAGGCGCACCCCCTACCTCGTGGCTTCCTCCTTTATTTCTTGACGTAGGGTCCAAGTCTCCTGGATCATGTTCATTTCGAAAATCACGTTCCCGGAGGTTTCATTCTGTTTGGACTCCGTTTGATATTCCTTTTCTGCGAAACTTTGAAATAGGCAAAAACAGCAATTCTGGGCTGGGCCTCCGGTTAATAGGTTAGTCCCAAAAATAATATAAAAGTGGATAATAAAGCCCAATAATGTCCAAAACAGTAGATAATATAGCATGGAGCAATCAAAAATTATAGATACATTGGAGATGTATCAAGCATCCCCAAGCTTAATTCCTGCTCGTCCTCGAGTAGGTAAATGATAAAAAAGATAATTTTGATGCGGAGTGCTACTTGGCATAATTTTAATGTAATTCTTCTTAATTGTGGTATGAATATTCAGATCCGAAAGATTCAAGATAAAAGTTCATATTGACATATAAATAATAATACTTCAAGCATACTAACTAAGAAATTATGTCTTCTCAAAATAACATGGCCAAACAAAGTTCATCCCTACAAAATCATATAGTTTAGTCATGCTCCATTTTCGTCACACAAGAATGCTCTCATCATGCACAATTGTGACGCCAGGATAATTAAGCTACAATGATGACACGTCACCTCCGTTATTGTTGCTAATCTCACGTTAGTTCAAAACCGATTCAAAATCCAAATTCTAAAACAAGTCAAACAACAAAAGTTTTCAAAAGTTAAAACAAAAATGTTCCGGCGGTGCCATAAATCGTATATTTGATTATGGTGTAATAAACACATTTTTATAAGTGCCTAAGAATTTGAAAATGGATTAAAACAGAAAAGAAAAATAAATAAAAAGAAAAGGAAAACACAAAAACAAACCTAACAAAAAGAAAAAAGAAAAACCCCTGCCGGGCCTTGGCCCAGTTGGCCAACCAGACCAACCAGGCCGGCCCAGCCGCGCACCTCCCCCACTCCCTTATCCCCACACCCCCGCAACCCCGAAGCGCCACCAACATACCCCCACACCCCCCGCAAAATATCTCCTCCCCCCTCTCCCTGATTGGATCGGGATCGGGGAGGAGGCGCCCGACGCTGTCGCCCGTCGCTGCCTGGAGACCGCGCCGCCTCGCCGGACATCTCCGCCGGCCTGCTTTCCCGCTGCGC